>NC_086317.1:99249892-99549892 GCF_036172605.1 Pelobates fuscus | reverse complement strand
AATGCAGAGTGTGTGTTAGTGCAGTGAATGCAGAGTGTTTGTAAATGTGTAGTGAATGCAGAGTGTGTGTTAATGTGTAGTGAATGCAGAGGGTGTGTTAATGTGTAGTGAATGCAGAGGGTGTGTTAATGTGTAGTGAATGCAGAGGGTGTGTTAGTGTGTAGCGGATGCAGAGTGTGTGTTAGTGTAGTGAATGCAGAGTGTTAATGTGTAGTGAATGCAGAGAGTGTTTGAGTAGTGGATGTAGTGTGTGTACAGTGATGTAGTGTGTGTTTTGTGTAGTGGATGTAGTGTTTGTATGTACTAGATGAAATGTGTTTAGTGGATGCAGTGTCTGTAGTGGATGTAGTGTGTGTATTAGACACAGTGTCTGTGTATAGTGAATGCAGAATGTTTCAATTTGTGGTGGATGTAGTGTGTGTACTGTGAATACAGGATGTTTGTGTAGTGGATGCTGTGTGTACAGTTGATGCAGAGTGTATGTTAGTGTAGTGAATGCAGAGTGTGTGTCAGTATAGTGAATCCAGAGTGTGTGCATAGTTTAGTGAATGCAGAGTGTGTGTTAGTGTGTAATAAATGCAGAGTGTGTGTTAGGGTGTAGTGAATGCAGAGTGTGTCAGTGTAATGAATGTAGTGTGTGTGTAAATTTGTAGTGAATGCAGAGTGTGTGTTAATGTGTAGTGAATGCAGAGTGTGTGTTAATGTGTAGTGAATGCAGAGAGTGTCTTAGTGTAGTGAATGCAGAGAGTGTGTTAATGTGTAGTGAATGCAGAGAGTGTGTTAATGTGTAGTGAATGCAGAGAGTGTGTTAATGTGTAGTGAATGCAGAGAGTGTGTTAGTGTGTAGCGGATGCAGAGTCTGTGTTAGTGTAGTGAATGCAGAGTGTTAATGTGTAGTGAATGCAGAGTGTGTGTTAGTGTGTAGCGGATGCAGAGTGTGTGTTAGTGTAGTGAATGCAGAGTGTGTTAGTGTGTAGCGGATGCAGAGTGTGTGTTAGTGTAGTGAATGCAGAGTGTGGTAATGTGTAGCGAATGCAGAGTGTGTGTCAGTATAGTGGATGCAGTGAGTGTGTTAGTGTGTAGTGTATGCAGAGTGCATGTTGTATTAGTGAATGCAGTGTGTGTATTGTATTAGTGTATGCACTGTGTGTGTTAGTGTATGCAGTGTGTGTTGTATTAGTGTATGCAGTGTGTGTGTTTGTGTATGCAGTGTGTGTTGTGTCAGTGTATGCAGAGTGTGCTGTGTTAGTGTATCCAGAGTGTGCTGTGTTAGTGTATGCAGTGTGTGTTGTGTTAGTGTATGCAGTGTGTGTTGTGTTAGTGTATGCAGTGTGTTGTGTTAGTGTATGCAGTGTGTGTTGTGTTAGTGTATGCAGTGTGTGTTGTGTTAGTGTATGCAGTCTGTGTGTGTTGTGTCAGTGTATGTGTGTGTGTGTTGTGCCAGTGTATGCAGTGTGTGTGTTTTGTCAGTGTATGTAGTGTGTGTGTGTTGTGTTAGTGTATGTAGTGTGTGTGTGTTGTGTTAGTGTATGTAGTGTGTGTGTGTTGTGTTAGTGTATGTAGTGTGTGTGTGTGTGTGTGTTGTGTTAGTGTATGTAGTGTGTGTGTGTGTGTGTGTTGTGTCAGTGTATGTAGTGTGTGTGCGTGTGTGTGTTGTGTCAGTGTATGCAGTGTGTGTGTTTTGTCAGTGTATGGTGTGTGTGTGTGTGTGTGTTGTGTTAGTGTATATAGTGTGTGTGTTGTGTCAGTGTATGTAGTGTGTGTGTGTGTAAATGTCCAATGAGGAGGGGGAGGGGGGGCATTTTAACATTATTATTAAAAAAATTTAATTTAATGAACTCAATTGTTTCTCCCCCCTCCCTGCTTACCTGTGTCTAGGGAGGGGGGAGATTCCATCCCCGGTGGTCCGGTGGCATGGTGGGGCCCCCCGGCTTCCTGTTACCGCAGAGGGGGCCCAGGCAGCACACAGCTTCTCCTCTTCTCTCCTCCAATAACTCTTGCGAGACCCGCGGAGCGTTGCCATGGCAACCGGGTCTCGCGAGAGTTATTAGCCGGGAGGATAAGAGGAGAACAGGAAGTGTGCTGCCTGGGCCCCCTCTGCGGTAACAGGAAGCTGGGGGGCCCGCGGCTGCACACATAGATAGCGATATTCGCTATCTATGTGTGCAGGGAGGGAAAGTGGGGCCCAGGACTGCCAGAGCAGTCCGGGCCCCCCAGGGCCGCCGGGCCCGTGACAACTGTCACGGTTGTCACCCCCTGATGGCGGCCCTGACTGATATTGCCGATAATACATACCAGGACCGCCGGGCCCATGACAAGCCAGGCGGTCCAGCAAGCGCTTACTTACCTTCCCAGCAGCTCCCTTCAGCTCCCCTGTGTAAATCTTGCGAGTCCCACGGCAGTCAGAGCCTTGCTTACTGGTTACCATGGAAACGCTTTGCGCGTCACACTGGCCGCGAGATTTACACAGGGGAGCTGAAGGGAAAGTGAGCAAGCGCCTGCTGGACCCCCACTGCACAGTCCAAGCCACCGGACCACCAGGGAATGCCATATCCCCCCTCCCTGACCAAGTAAGAAGCAGGGAGGGAGGACTAAAAAAAAAAATTATACTTAAAAAAAATAAAATAAATAATGCCTTCCCTCCCCCTCATTTTACACAAATTATATACCTACAGAAACACACACACACACACACTGCATTATATACACACACTACACAAATACACTGCATTCACTATACACACTACACAAACACACACACACTGCATTCATTATATAAACACACTACACAAAGACACACACACTCTGCATTCATTATATATACGCACTACACAAACACACACACACACACTCTGCATTCCTTGTATACACACACTACACAAACACACACTACACAAACACACACACCCTGCATTCATTATATACACACACTACACAAACACACACTACACAAACACACACACCCTGCATTCATTATATACACACACTACACAAACACACTGCACTCACTATACACACACTACACAAAGACACACACACTCTGCATTCATTACATACACACTACACAAACACACACACACACTCTGCATTCCTTGTATACACACACTACACAAAGACACACTACACACTCTGCATTCATTATATACACACACACTACGCGTTCATTATATATACACACTACACAAACACACTGCATTCACTATACACACTACACAAACACACACACACACACACTCAGCATTCATTATATACACACTACACAAACACACACACACACACACACACACAACCTCAGCATTCATTATATTCACACACACACACCCTACCAAACACACTTTACGCACACTACACACACACTGCATTAACTACACACACACCACATTCACTAAACACACTACACAAACACACACACTCTGCATTCACTATATACACACTACACAAACACACACACTCTGCATTCACTATATACACACTACACAAACACTCACTGCATTCACTATACACACTACACAAACACACTCTGCATTCACTATACACACACTACACAAACACACTCTGCATTCACTATACACACACTACACAAACACACACTCAGCATTCATTATATACACACTACACAAACACACACACTCAGCATTCATTATATTCACACACACTACACAAACACACTGGATTCACTATACACACATTGCATTCACTTTACGCACACTACACACACACTGTATTCACTTTACACACACTACACACACACACTGCATTCAATATATGCACACTACACACACACACACCACACACTACATTCACTAAACACACACACTCTGCATTCACTATAGACACACTACACAAACACTCACTGCATTCACAATACACACTACACAAATACACACTGCATCCACTACACACACACTACAAAAAACACACACAGCTCCCCTGTCTAAACACACTGCATCCACTACATGTGGCATGTATATTTTTGTGCATTTACCTTTAGCAATAGTTTATTTTTTTAAAATGCTAAATGTACAGAATATCAGTAAGTTATCGGCTATCGGCCTGAAAGTTCACAGATTATCGGTATCGGCTCTTAAAAAAATCAAAATCGGTCGATCCCTATTTTGTACACCACTTTTTGCTGAGAGTATCAAAAGCCATTTAGGGCGGTTTGCAAGTATGCTTGCATATTTTACACAGGTCTGGTAATCATTTTACATGTTACAGTAGAGGAGAGGTGCAAGTAGGTGGATGGCTAGTTGTACAAGCAGAACTTTTTGAAGCCCTATGCCACTGGTGCTTATTTTAGGGGATGTCTAATTTTCGGGGAAACACGGTAAATACTTAATGGGATTACAGGTGATCCTCATTTTACGACCTTCCTGTTTTATGATGGCTCGCACTTACGACCAGTGTGGGGACAAGTGCAAGCCATTGTGGGGATTAGAGGGATTCCCTGCTCTGCTGCGTTCACCCCAACATAGACGAACATACCAGAGCAGGGAATCTCTCAACTCCTCACTTACTGACCAATTCTTCTACGACCGGGTCGTAAGAACAGAACCCGATCAGTAAGTGAGGAGTACCTGTATACAGATGTCACAGGTTTGGGGTGAATGGGCTCGGTATGCAGAGATATTATAGGGACACAGTCCCTGAATTAAAAGGTTTTATTTTGAAAACAAATAAATATAATGCAAAAGTACCAATGCAAATATAAACGGTAAATAAAGCAATTCCTTCATAATAAAAAAGTCTTTAAGGAAAAATAATGCTGGATTCACCAGGGCTTTGTCAGCCTGAGGAGATCCTGGAGCAGCATAGGGAACACACAACACATTACCCAACATGCTCACAGGAGGAGAGGTAGGCATAAAGGTAGACAGGGCGTGCTTGTCTTCTCCTCCATGTCGCAACCCACAAGGAATGGCTGCAGGGGCCGGTGGGCGAGAAGAGAGTGCAGTGTAAGCTGGTGTCCGGAAGTAGGGTTTGGCGCATCCCCCACTCCCTGGACGCCGAAATCCATGTGGCATCAGGTGAGTGAGCGCAGCGAACCAACCTCTCCCGGTGTGCCGTGACAACAGAAATGAATGAGGTATCTGTATATCAGAATTCAGCAGTGCCTTTACGCAGCAAATTTCAAAACATTTCAGCTGTATAACTAGGCAGCAACAGTTCTAGTGCAGGGATAGGCAACCTTTTACACTCCAGATGTTTTGGACTACACCTCCCTTGATGCTTCGCCAGCATTTTGGCTGTAAGAGCATTATGAGAGGTATAGTCCACAACATCTGGAGTGCCGAAGGTTGCCTAGCCAGGCTCCAAAGCTATATCTGTCTAGTTATACAGCTGAAAAGTTTTGGCCTTATTGCAGTAAATGAAGGCAACAAAGAACCATGGAGGGAGATTCACTTTTATCTAACATCATAAACCATGTGTGTACCAGGTTTGCTACATTGTAAAGGTCTGTTGAAAGATGGGCCCTAAATTCATGAATTATTGCCTGACATTATCAAGAGAACTCAATACAGCTCTTAATGAGCCATACACCCAATCATTTCCCAAATGGGATCAGCAGGAAAATGAACAAATGACTTAAGATTACAGTGCAGGTGTTTTATTTAACGTCTGCTTTGTGTCACTAGCTGCACCACTTGGTTACATATCCCAGATGTGGGCCGGTGAATGCATCTGTTTCTGGCAGCCTCAGGCCATAAATGCCGCAAACAGGAATAGATTGTCTAGAGAAAGCACAGACTGGTTCTCTTTGATTTAAGTCAGGGATGGGAAAAACTTAACCCACTAAGTCGTGGTAGGAATTGAATATTCCATGCATTATCTACAAATGTCAAAGTAATTTAACATTATTATAACAAAGCAAACACTTTGCCATAAACAGCCCAACAACTCTTTATCATTCTAAGTTTGGTTATTTCATTTTTAAAAAACATTAAAACTATATACAAACATATAATATTTACTATAAATATTGCTACACACACACACACGATTAAAGCAATAAGACACAATTAAAGCACTAACACACACACACACGATTACAGTAATAACTCAACAAACACACATGAATAAAGCAATATACATATGCAAATACAAGGAGCTGCAATTAGAAGTGATTGGAACAATGACATCATGTAAAACTGAAGACCAGCCTTAGCTATTATACTGGTACCCACCAATTACACAATGCAAAAAAACAAAAAACAACAGTCAGCTATCTAATACAGATTAATATTAAGTATCAAATATAAAACCCATAGAATAAGAAGTTCTCAAAAGTCATAGAATACTTTTACTTTCCTGGTGATTTGATTTAGAAAAAGGAAAATCAATCCACCCTGCACCTTTGAGATAGAAATACAATTTGTAGCAGATATGGATCTAATAATACCAAGTCATATGGATCCAAAAAGCCATGCTGAGCAGTCTATGAAATTGTACTCAGTCTTCAGGCCAACACCCAAACACATTCTAGTTGAAGAGATAAGGCACCTTACTATTCATTAATGTGGATTACCCTAGCACACGTTCAAATAATAATTAAAAAAAAAAGAAAATTTGTCAAAGAAAAAAAAGCACCATGAGTGATTACATATAGTGCACGCATTTTCCCAAAAAGACTTGAGTTTCTTGTTGCAAAATTAAACGAGAAAGAAATGATAATGGGGAAGACTTCCAAAAAAGGCAGTTTCTGAGTGAGTTCCAGTTTCCTGCTAAGTGAGTCCCTGATTCATGCCAAGAAACAATAATCCTATTAATTGAAAAATAGACTCCAAAACAAAAGCTTCATCAGTCCACAGAAAAATCCCTGTTAGAAACATTTCTTCAACTACAAAGACTATTGACCATTAAAAAATCCTTAAAAAAGCAACATGCTTGTCATGAGTTATCCATTGGAGCATTGCAGTGCCAGGGGAGTTGGTAGGGGTTACACGCCTGAATATCATTTTCAACTGCAGCTTTTTCATGGTCACCAATCCATCATAGGCAGAGCAGTGCAGAGAGGCAATAGTAGCATTCCGAACCCTGGACATAATGGCAGTATTCAGGACCCTGGATGTTGTTGACAACCCATCCTCACTGCTTATTTAACTTCACACACTGTTTAACTGACCCTAAAGGATATAGTTTGGTCTGCCATCCCGATTGCTAGAAAATTCATGACTCCAAATAAAGCTGAACACCTATTTATTCTATTTTTCCAGAGAGATCACCAACAATTCATTAAGTGACTCACTTCCTGTCTTCTATTCCTCAGCATCATATACTGTGTAAGTGGGGGGCTCTTTGTTGAGAGCTTGTCCCAACGTCAGTGTACTTCACGAACGTATCTGTAACGGATCGCCTGGCACCCCGACTGGGTACCTCCGTTAATGGATGCTCCTAGCGCTTCCTGAGGACTCCAAGCACTCTGGCAGACACCACAATCACCGAACCGATGCAGCATATGAATCTTCTCAAGCATAGGAATGCTGTAGACCGCCTCACCACGGCTGTGTGGGGGACTGGTAGGCTGCCTTGGTGGGTTGCTGAGTGGGCAGAGACCAGCGGTACTCTGTCCTGGTGCCAGTACTACCACCGGAGTAGTCTGGTTGGAGCCTGGTTGCTGGAGACCGACTGTCTCCCCTTTAGCTGCACAGCTCTGCTGCTGGAGACCGACTGTCTCCCCTATAGCTGCTCAGCTCTGCTGCCGGAGGGGGAGACCCACTGTCTCCCCTTTAGCTGGACAGCCCTGTCGTGGGGGGGTAAGTGCAGAGACCACGGTCCCATCTGCACAGCTGTGGGGCTTACAGTCTCCCCCTGGTACATTAAGCTGTCGCTGGGGAGAGGGGGTAACAAGCTCCTCTCCCGATAGAACACTCTGCCGCTGGGGAAAGGAGACTGAGCTCTCTATTCCCTGCCCATTAATGATCCGCCGCTGGGGAGAGGCGGTAGCAAGCTCCTCTCCCATACATACTTTCATCCTCTGTGGAGGGAGACCGACTGTCTCCGCCCCCAATACAGTGTCCTGCCGCTGGGGAATGGAGTCTGGGCTCCCAATTCCCAGCACATCACTCGGCCGCTGGGGAAAGGAGGCTGGGCTCCCAATTCCCGGCACATCACTCGGCCGCTGGGGAATGGAGACTGGGCTCCCAATTCCCAAAAAATCACGCTGCTGCTGGGGGGTAGGAACAACTACCTCTGTCCCCTGTAACTCAGCCTGCCGCTGGGGAGGGAGGACGCTGCTCTCCTCTCCCTGCATTTCACACTGCCTTCCCAGCATATCACTCTGCTGCTGGGGGGCAGGAACAACCACCTCTGCCCCCTGTAACTCAGCCTGCCACTGGGGAGGAAGGACGGCACCTTCTGCTCCCTGGGGTATACACTGCCGCTGGGGAGGAAGGACGGCACCTTCTGCTCCCTGGGGTACACACTGCCGCTGGGGAGGAAGGACGGCACCTTCAGCTCCCTGGGGTACAATCTGCCGCTGGGGAGGAAGGACTGCACCTTCAGCTCCCTGGGACTTACTATGCTGCTGGGGAGGAAGGACTGTTCCTTCAGCTCCCTGGGATACACACTGCCGCTGGGGATCCTCACAGGACCAGTCTAGGAGATCTGCTACCTCGGGTACCGCTGGTTGCTGTTGGGAAGGAGGACCGGTTGTCTCTTCCCGGGCCTCATTGATGAGTCGCAGGTAATCCCCCTCCAGGTTCCATTCTTTGGCGACCAAATACTGTAGGTCTGCCTCGAGGTCAATAGCGCTAGGGAGCCCCAGCATGTCTTCTCGGTCGTAACACATGTCCCAAAAACTAGAGTCGGTAGCTTTCCCAAAGTCCTCATCGTCAATATTATCCCCAAATCGCCCAAGGTCAGTGTAATCTCCGCCTTCTGGGAACTCATACTCTGCCATCTCGGGGACACACTGAGCTGCATACCATTGTATCGCCTGGTATGCGTCGTCTAGCGCCAGTTCTGCATATACTAGAATCTCGAGTCTAGTCACCCACGCTTCTTCGGTCTGTTTTCTCAGGAGGGGCATCCGCTCTGCCATTCGAGCCAGGATTCGCTGCCTTCTGCTGCGGCGCCGATCCCCTCGCGAATACTGTACTTCCTCTAGGGCTTCGTCCCAAAACCTGGCTCTGACAGCCTCTCTGTACATCAACATGTCCTCCTCTGAGACTGCTCCAGACCCCAGGACGTAATCGTTCAATCTATCTTGAAACTTCTCCTCCATTTTCTGAGTTCCTTTGTAGATAGGGACACCGTACGTATACTAGCGTTACCCTCACTTTGTAACTCCAAACGAACTGTGTCTCAGAGCTGCTTTACCTCGCACTAGGACACCATCCAACCGCTTGCCACCAATGTAACGGATCGCCTGGCACCGTTGAATAGGAACCATACGAATAGGCTTACACTCCTAGCAGTCAACTGGAACAGCATGCAATAAATCCTTCCCCCAATAATGAGACGACACTTCACTTTGAGGGTAAAACAGGAACTGAGGCTGGCAATCCCAGCCTGGTTTTTATTACAGTCAGGTACAAACAGAACACACCCAGGGGGAGGTATAAAACAACCAATAACATAATAGTACAGCCCACAGTTTCCCTCCCCTCTGCTTGGGAGATAATTGAGTTTCCTACTATATCTACTCAATTATCTCCAAGCTAAAACTTACACATTTTTATAAATTTGTATAACTTTATGATTTTACATAGTACATGAATAAAACTTACATTTTTATAATCAATCCATTCAGGGGAACAATATATTCAAAATTGGCATGAATCAGACCAGGGGTTCAAAAGTTAGTAAAAGTATATTTTGTCCCTTACTGGCAGCATATCAATCTGGCTCAAACAGGTTTTACAGAGGCCTCTATCCTGGAGACAAAGGGGAAAGTAATCCAATTATCCAGGGCTAGAGGCAGACTCCATTGAGCACATGGTTGCAAAAAGACATAAAACACTTTAAAATACATAAAGTCCCCTTTTACACATAACACACAGACATTTCACATATCCCCAGATAGCTGGGATCTGAACGCACAAAACTACCGAATAGCGCTCAGATCTTATTCACACAGTTCAATTGCCATGGAGCTAAAGTCTTTTCCCATTATATGAATAGGCTCCATGGCATAGCTATCTGGGGGTATCACCACTCACACAGGGCAAGTACCGAATGCCCCCACTGTGTTTAAAGGGCCAGAATGAGTGACATGCACTCTGTTAGGGCCGAATACGTTTTTTTTAAAAGGGCCCAATTTCCCAGGGCCATAGTCCAAAGGCAGCAGGCTGGCAACCAGGCTCCTCCAATGCAATGTGGCGAGATTGATCTCGTCACAGTATCAATCTTTACTGTTTACCAAGCACTAGGCATGTGCACGGAGAAAATATTAGTTTCAGTTCGCACTCCGAAATTCGGGACTTCATCAATTCGACACTTCGGAACTTGAACACTTCGGCACTTGAACACTTCGGCACTTGAACACTTCGGCACTTGAACACTTCGGAACTTCGCCACTTCGGCATCTTCGGCGCTTCGGAACTGTGGCTGCTCACTGTTAATAAAAAAATAAAAAAGGGTCCCCCCTGTCAGGATCGGGACAGGGATCCAACACGCAGAGTACAAAGAGTGGAAAGGTACGTATACCGGGCCTTAGAATGGCCGGACTAACGTACCGAGAGTAAAGAATAGTCAGAGACAAGCCGAGGTCGAGGGAACGAGAAGACAGATAAGCGAGAGACAAGCCGGGTCAAGGGATAACAGAGAAGCAGGGTAGTACAACGAGCCGAGTCAAAACCAATAGAGCAAACTAGAATACCAGAGCACTGAGTGACTAGACAAGCTAGAACCACGACAGGGCAATGAGCTGAAGTAAGGAGTAAGCTTAAATACCCTGGTTCTGGATGGAAATCACGCCTCTGACAAGTACCGATTGGATATCGGACACTTGAGTGACAGATTGCTCGTGATAGCGTCATGACGTCACGTATCGAGCGTCCTGCTAGAAAAGGACGTGGATTCCTCGCGGCCGGTGTTTAAGTGACTGGATGAACCGCGAGGAACGGAGGAAACAGCTCGCCTGGACGGATAAACCACCAAGTCTCTACCTCCCTTAGAGGTAGAGGCCTCAGGTACCCTGACAGTACCCCCCCTCTCAGATACGCCCACCGGGCGGAATGAACCGGGGCGAGATGGGAAGCGGAGGTGAAATGCTCTGCGAAGGCGAGAAGCATGGACGTCCTCCTGAGGTACCCAACTCCTCTCTTCAGGACCATATCCCCTCCAGTTGACCAGATATTGCAATTTTCCCCTTGAAATTCTGGAGTCAATGATGGAGCTGACCTCGTACTCCTCCCGACCCTCCACCTGAACAGGACGAGGCGAGGGGACCTTAGAGGAGAATTTGTTGCAAATGAGGGGTTTCAACAAGGAGACATGAAAAGAGTTAGGAATGCGTAAGGCAGGTGGCAGAGCAAGGCGATACGCAACCGGATTGATACGAGTGAGAACCCTGTAAGGACCTATGTAGCGAGGAGCAAATTTCATAGATGGAACTTTTAGGCGAATATTCTTAGTACTCAACCATACCCTATCCCCAGGAACAAAAACAGGAGCCGCTCTTCTATGTTTGTCAGCGTGTTTCTTGAACAGCGAGGAACTATGTAATAGAATTTGCCGAGTCTGATCCCATAATCTCTTCAGGTTGGCGACATGATCATCAACCGACGGTATCCCCTGAGAAGAGGAAACCGAAGGAAAAATCGAAGGATGAAAGCCATAGTTCATGAAGAAAGGGCTAGAGCGAGTTGAATCGCAAACAAGGTTATTGTGTGCGAACTCCGCCCAAGGAATCAGACCGACCCAATCGTCCTGGTGTTCGGAAACAAAGCAACGCAGATACTGTTCGATCTTTTGATTAGTACGTTCAGCAGCTCCGTTAGACTGAGGGTGATAGGCAGAGGAGAAGTTCAATTTGATGCCCATTTGAGAACAAAAGGATCTCCAGAAACGTGAGACAAATTGGGAACCTCTATCAGAAACAATCTCTGAAGGAATCCCATGTAGGCGAAAAACCTCTCTCGCAAAAATCTCCGCCAATTCAGGAGAAGTCGGAAGTTTAGGTAATGGCACGAAATGGGCCATCTTAGTAAATCTATCCACCACCGTGAGAATAACAGTCTGTCTCTTGGAAGCAGGCAAATCAACGATAAAGTCTATGGACAAACAGGACCAAGGTTTCTCAGGAATGTCCAAGGGGTGTAACAGGCCACATGGAGATGCATGAGGTAGTTTAGTCTTGGCACAAGTCTCACAAGCTGCGACGAACTCCTCAATATCTTTTCGAAGTGAAGGCCACCAGAAATCCTTGGATATCAGAGAGTATGTCTTGCGAATCCCAGGATGACCAGCTATTTTACTTTCATGAAAACATTGTAAGAGCTCCAGTTGAAGTTCAGGAGGAACAAAGTTTCTTCCCTCAGGAGTGTTTCCGGGAGCTAGATGTTGTGACTTCAAGATCTGGTCAAGTAGCGGAGAATGAATTTTGAGACTGGTATTAGCAATAATATTGCATTTGGGTACAATGGAGGACAAAAGTGGTTCAACTGAAGCAGAGGGTTCATATTGGCGAGATAGCGCATCGGCTTTAGAATTCTTTGACCCAGGTCTGTAAGTCAGAACGTAATTGAAATGGGTAAGAAACAACGACCAACGAGCCTGCCTGGAGGACAGACGCTTGGCCTCTCCGATATAAGACAAGTTTTTGTGGTCTGTCAGAATGGTAACAGGATGTAATGTACCTTCCAATAAATGTCTCCATTCTTTCAAAGCCTTGATAACCGCTAGTAATTCTCTGTCACCAATGTCATACCTGCTTTCAGTACCGGTCAATTTTTTAGAGAAAAATCCACATGGATGTAATGGTTTATCAACACCCAACCTTTGAGACAGGACAGCACCTAAACCAGTCTCTGATGCGTCTACCTCAAGCAAAAAAGGCAGAGAAGTGTCAGGGTGAACTAAAATTGGAGCGGAAGCGAAAAGCTCCTTGAGAGTCTTGAACGCAAGGAGAGCTTCAGTAGTCCAATTCTTAGTATCAGCCCCCTGTTTGGTCATGTTAGTGATAGGTGCAATAATGGAAGAATAGCCCTTAATAAAGCGCCTATAATAATTGGAAAAACCAATAAATCTCTGTATGGCTTTAAGACCTGTGGGTAAAGGCCACTCTAGAATGGATTGGAGCTTATCCGGATCCATCTTAAATCCCTCCCCAGAGATCACATAGCCGAGAAAGGTTACCTGGGTTTGATCAAAGCTACATTTCTCCAACTTGCAGTACAAGCCATGCTGGAGAAGCTTGTGCAAAACCCTCCTGACTTGCTTGTGATGAATCTCAATCTCACTAGAATGAATGAGTATATCATCTAGGTATACAATGACGCAATCTTGCTGAAATTCCCTAAGAACCTCATTTATCAGATCCTGGAATACAGCTGGCGCATTGCATAACCCAAAAGGCATAACAGTATATTCATAGTGACCATATCGAGTATTGAATGCCGTCATCCACTCATGTCCCTGCTGGATTCTCACCAAGTTATATGCCCCTCTGAGGTCTAACTTGGTGAAAATTGTAGAGCCCTTCAAACGATCGAAGAGTTCGGTGATCAAGGGAATCGGGTAGGCATTTTTAATGGTTATCTTATTCAAGCCTCGATAATCAATACAAGGTCTCAGAGAACCATCTTTCTTTTTAACAAAAAAAAATCCAGCCCCGGCAGGGGAGGAGGACCTCCTGATGAATCCCTTGTCTAAATTCTCGTGAATATATTCCTCTAGGACTGAGTTCTCCTTTATAGATAATGGGTATACATGACCTCTGGGAGGCATGGTACCAGGGAGTAGGTTAATTTTGCAATCAAAGGACCTGTGTGGGGGTAAGGTATCGGCTTTCTTTTTGTCAAATACTGCCTTTAAATCTAGATACTGAGGCGGAATTTGTGTCTCTGTAGGATTGTCAGAGGTATTCGATGTATTAGTTAATCCGAGAGGTAAGACCTTCCGCAAGCATTTTTCTTGACAATTCTCTCCCCACGAAACTATCTCCCCTGATTCCCAATTAATAATAGGGTTGTGTCTCCTCAGCCAGGAGTACCCCAGGACTATGGGAATAGACGGAGAAGAAATGAGCATTAAGGATATATCCTCTTTATGCAGGATGCCAACAGTCAAGTTAATCGGTATGGTCTCATGGAAAATAACAGGCTCAAGTAACGGTCTACCATCGATGGCCTCGACAGCCAGAGGTGTCTCTTTTAACTGGGATGGAATAGCATGCTTGGCAGCAAAACCCTGATCTATAAAGCTCTCAGCAGCTCCAGAATCGATTAGTGCCATAGTCTTAGCTACTCCCTTCTCCCACTTTAAAGAAACGGGTAACAAAAGCCTGAGCTCCTTGTAGTTGTGAATAGAGGACAAAGTAGAAACACCCAAGGCCTGTCCTCTAGAGGAACTTAGGTGCGAGCGTTTCCCGAACGATTGGGACAATTTAGGCGTAAATGACCCCTGACTCCACAATACATACATAAACCCTCCCTTCTCCTGTACTGTCTCTCCCTTTCAGTGAGATGAGTACTGCCTATCTGCATAGGTTCAGGAATACGTAAGTCTTCGAACTCAGAGATTTGAAAAGTAGGCGCTAGTTTAAAGGAGGGTCTACGGGTCCTATCTCGAGTGTTCTGCCTCTCTCTTAAGCGTTCATCAATACGAGATATAAAAGAAATTAAATCCTCCAAATTTTCAGGGAGTTCTCTAGTAGCGACCTCGTCAAGAATTACATCTGATAACCCATTCAGAAACACATCTATATAAGCCTGTTCGTTCCACTTAACTTCTGCCGCCAAGGATCTGAACTCTAGTGCATAATCCACAAGTGTTCGATTGTCCTGTTTAAGGCGCAACATTAATCTAGCTGCATTGACCTTTCTGCCAGGGGGGTCAAAAGTTCTTCTAAACGCAGCTACAAAGGCATTATAATTATAGACTAGTGGATTATCATTCTCCCATAAAGGATTGGCCCATCTCAAAGCTTTTTCAATGAGTAGAGTAATAATAAATCCAACCTTTGCTCTATCTGTAGGATAAGAGCGGGGTTGTAATTCGAAATGGATGCTAATCTGGTTTAGAAAGCCACGACACTTTTCCGGTGACCCGCCATAACGTACTGGTGGGGTAATACGGGAAGAAGCACCTACAGTGGCTACCTCTAGATCTGAGACTGCAGGAGAGATAGAAGGAGTACGTGTCTCCTCAGGTGGATTACTAGCACGAGACAAAAGTGCCTGTAGTGCCAAAGCCATCTGATCCATCCTATGTTCCATGGCGTCAAACCTGGGATCCGAAGAACCAAGCTGACTGTTTGTACCTGCAGGATCCATTGGCCCTGTCGTAATGTCAGGATCGGGACAGGGATCCAACACGCAGAGTACAAAGAGTGGAAAGGTACGTATACCGGGCCTTAGAATGGCCGGACTAACGTACCGAGAGTAAAGAATAGTCAGAGACAAGCCGAGGTCGAGGGAACGAGAAGACAGATAAGCGAGAGACAAGCCGGGTCAAGGGATAACAGAGAAGCAGGGTAGTACAACGAGCCGAGTCAAAACCAATAGAGCAAACTAGAATACCAGAGCACTGAGTGACTAGACAAGCTAGAACCACGACAGGGCAATGAGCTGAAGTAAGGAGTAAGCTTAAATACCCTGGTTCTGGATGGAAATCACGCCTCTGACAAGTACCGATTGGATATCGGACACTTGAGTGACAGATTGCTCGTGATAGCGTCATGACGTCACGTATCGAGCGTCCTGCTAGAAAAGGACGTGGATTCCTCGCGGCCGGTGTTTAAGTGACTGGATGAACCGCGAGGAACGGAGGAAACAGCTCGCCTGGACGGATAAACCACCAAGTCTCTACCTCCCTTAGAGGTAGAGGCCTCAGGTACCCTGACACCCCCTCCCTGAGCGGGTGGGGGCCCTAAAGTAAAAAAAGGGGGAGAGGACCCCACCGGCCCCCACCCGTGAGTGGCGGTGGGGGCCCTAAATAAAAATTGGGGGAGGGGGGACCTAATGTCCTCCCTCTGGCCCCCACCCCTGAGCGGTGGGTGGGGGCCCTAAACAAGAATAAGAGGGGGGGACCTAATGTCCCCCCCTGGCCCCCACCCCTGAGCGGTGGGTGGGGGCCCTAAACAAGAATAAGGGGGGGACCTTATGTCCTCCCCCCTGGCCCCCACCCCTGAACGGCGGGTGGGGGCCCTAAACAAGAATAAGGGGGGGGACCTATTGTCCTCCCCCCTGGCTCCCACCCCTGAGCGGCGGGTGGGGGCCCAAATACAAATAGGGGGAGACCTATTGTCCTCCCCCCTGGCCCCCACACCTGAGCGGTGGGTGGGGGCCCTAAACAAGAATAAGGGGGGGGGGACCTAATGTACCTGTAAAAATAAACTTACCATTCGATGTTTTCTTTCTTCTAAAATCATCTTTTTTCAGCCCCAAAAAAGGCCAAATAAAAATCCATAATAATCGACGCAATAAAAAAAAAAAGAAAAAAACGAGCGCCCCCAAAAAAATCCATCTTCACCCATGGAGGGCTCCGCGCAGACTGATCTCTGCAGGGCGGGGGAAGGCCCTGCCCTGTAATTAGGCTCAGAGCACTGATTGGTGGGTTTAAGCCACCCAATCAGAGTGCTCTGACAGGTAAATGAAGAGACTGACAGGTAAGTCTCTACATTTACCAGTCACAGCACTCTGATTGGTTGGTTTGAAATCCACCAATCAGAGTGCTCTGTGTCATTTTACACAGCGTAGGAAAGTTCTTTGGAATTTTCCCACGCTGTGTAATTTGACTCATAACACTTTGATTGGTGGATTAACCCCTTAAGGACCAAACTTCTGGAATAAAAGGGAATCATGACATGTCATACATGTCATGTGTCCTTAAGGGGTTAAGTAACCACTCAGAGAGTTATGAGTCAAATTACACAGCGTGGGAAATATGTATTTAGGGCGGCGGTGGGGGCCAGGGGGGAGGACATTAGGTCCCCCCCCCTTATTTATGTTTAGGGCCCCCACCCACCGCTCAGGGGTGGGGGCCAGAGGGAGGAAAATAGGTCCCCCCCAATTTGTGTTTAGGGCCCCCACCCACCGCTCAGGGGTGGGGGCCTGGGGGGAGCCATTTTTATTTTGGGCCCCCACCCACTGCTTAGGGTGGGGGCCGGTGGGGAGGACAATAGGTCCTCCCCCCTTTTTTTACTTTAGGGCCCCCACCCAGCAGGGGGGGGGGAAATAGGTCCCCCTTTAGTTTAAAAGCCCCCACTCGCACGTCGCGGGTGGGGGCACCCTCAGGGTACTATAGTGTCAGGAAAACCGATTTGTTTTCCTGACACTATAATGTCCCTTTAACTTATTGTGCTCTAATACAGGCCTCCAATAAAATAAAATCTTGAGCCATCTGTGTTGATGACTAAAGCGTTGAAGGGTGTCTTGAGTCTACAAACATTGTGTTACACTTCTATGGGGGAACACAATGCCGACTGTTCTGGATTTTTTTTTTTTTACTTGATTTTCTGAGACAAAGTCAATAGCAAGCACAGGTACACAGGTAAAGCTATGGAAATTAAGTCAATGAATAGTGAATTAGTTGAGCTCTTTAAGAAAAGAATGAGCCAAGTGCTCCCTAATTACCACATACTTACTCAACACTTTATTTAAGACACTCTACACGGGTCCTAAAACGTAATATTTACTAAGTAAACCCATTTGTGAGCAAATATTTGTTTTAGGGTAGCTCACTTCTGAAATTAAGTAATATGGTTTGTGATCTTGCATCCAATTCAGCTCATCAAGCAAATTATTTTCAGATTCTATCTGCAAACCTGGCAATATATTTGTGTGACGGACCACCTGGCACCCCAGCTGGGTGCCTCCGCCAATGCTTCCTACCAGTGGCGTACACACAACCCATGGGGCCCCGGTGCGAAAACTGATCCGTGGGCCCCCCCGCGCGCTTACTCTGTGCGGGCTGGGGCCGCAACACATGGCGGCGGGCACCGGGTCGCAGGGCTGCGACCTGTGTGACCGCGGTATGTACGCCAGTGCATGCATAAACACATACACTTAAAGGACCACTACAGACACCCAGATCACATCAGCTCAATGAAGTGGTCTGGGTGCCAGGTCTCTAGTTTTAACCCTGCACCTGAAAACATAGCCGTTTCAGAGAAACGGCTATGTTTCACTGAGGGTTAATCCAGCCTCTAGCGGCTGTCTCATTGACAGCCGCTAGAGGATTTTCTGCGATTCTCACTGTGAAAATCACAGTGAGAAGACGCTGAACGTCCATAGGAAAGCATTGAATAATGCTTTCCTATGGGCGGTTTGAATGCGCGCGTGGCTCTTGCCACGCATGCACATTCGGAGCTGAGAGGCGGATCGGGGCGGAGAGATTCCCAGCACCAAGGGAGTCCGGCGCTGGAGAAAGGTAAGTGCTTAAGACACACACACTCTCATGAACAGACGCACACATTTACTGACAGACACACACTCAGTGACAGACATACATACACACTCACTAACAGATGCACACAAACATACTCAGTAACAGACACACACACTAACACACACTCTAACACACACACACACACAATAACATACACTCACACACACAATCTAACACTAACACACACTCACACTCACAAACACACACTAACATACACTCACACACTAACACACTCACACTATAACACACTCTAACACACTCACACACACTAACATACACTCACACACACTAACACTCACAAACACACACTAACATACAAACACACACTAACATACACTCACACACACTCACACTCACAAACATACACTCACAAACACACACTAACATACACTCACACACACTAACACACTCACTAACACACACTCACACACACTCACACACACTAACATACACTCACACACACTAACATACACTCACACTCACAAACACACACTCACACTCACAAACACACACTAACACACACTCACACACACTAACACACTCACTAACACACACTCACACACTAACATACACTCACACACACTAACATACACTCACACTCACAAACACACACACTCACTAACACTAACATACACTAACACTCACAAACACATTTTTTTTTAAATCTCCCCAGCCTCCTTACCTGTGGGAGAGCTGAGGGGATTCCCTGGGGTCCAGTGAAGCTGCTGGGCTCCTGGGGGGCCGATCACCCGGCGAGCAGACAGGCTGGCCGGTCCTGCGGGCGCGCGAGGGAGCACTGTCTCCTGTGTGCTTCCTCTTCAGCTCCCTCGCGCGCCGCACTGATACCGGAGCCGGAAGATGACGTCATCTTCCGGCTCCGGTATCAGTGCGGTGCGCAAGGGAGCTGAAGAGGAAGCACCTAGGAGACGGTGCTCCCTCGCGCGCCTGCAGGACCGGCCAGCCGGGTGACAGCAGGGCCAGCCTCGGGGGTGGCCGGCTCTTGGGCCCCCTAGGAGAAGAGGCTGGCCCAGTGACATACATACCGGGGTCGCAGGGCGGCCGGGCCCCCTGGTGGGCCGGGCCCGGTCGCAGCCGCGACCCCTGCGACCCCGGTATGTACGCCACTGCTTCCTACTGCTTACCGAATACAATAAGCACTGCACGAGACACCATAAACACTGTAGCCCCTAAACCGCCGCAGCTTGGCGGGCTTCCCGCCACCCCTTCTCATCCTGGACAAAACTCCTGAATCCAGCTCCCAGTGAGAAGACCTCTCCTCCAAGAGAGTATAGCAGCTATAGCTGTGTAGCTCTTACAAGAGCTAGTGATTATAGCAATCCAAAGAACAATCCCAAGAGCAGGGAAAGACGAGGCTTTGTGTTGAGGGTAAACTGGAACTGGTTTATTGGTAGCCACAACTAGCCTTTTATGTCAATTCCCATGAAAGTAGCAGTCCCCTCTGGACCTGAGAGTAGACTACAGTAAACACATACATGCAATTACATTGGCTCTCAGGTCCAGGACACTCCCACACAAATCAGGGTAATTCCTCCCCTGTGACTGAGATATAATTACTTGAGTACAAAAACATATAATTAAATTATCTTTCACTACAAGAAACATGCAATACAACAAAACCCCAAAAGTACTCCTAAAACACATGGAAACCCCACAAAGGTCACATCCTCTGATAGTCCCGATCTGGGGGAACAACATATCCAACAATTACTAGGGGTTCAGGGATTCGAGATTTCATAATTTTGACCAACCGTGCACATGGTCCTATGCCCAAAACAGTTCCATGCGATCAGGGCTAACGGTCGGTCTCTTTCTGGGGTACAAAAGTACATAATTCACTAGAATGGAGCCTTTTAAACGTGCAGGGGCCAAGGTTTACTACAGGGGCCATAGTCCTGAGGTAGGAGGCTGACAAGCAGGTCCCTCCAAGAACACGTGGCAGACATAGGCGTGCACAGCCTATTGTATAAGGCTGTGCACCCTAAAGTACAAACACACACGCCGCGTGTGTATATATATATATATATATATATATATATATATATATATACACATATACATACATACACACACACACACACACACACACATATACTGCTGTGTGTGTGAGGGTGCTGTGTGTAGGCGCTGTGTGTGTGTGAAGGTGCTGTGTGTGTGTGTAGACGCTGTGTGTGTGTAAGGGCGTTGTGTGTGAGGGTGCTGTGTGTGTAAGGGTGCTGTGTGTGTGTAGGCGCTGTGTGTGTGTGTGAGGGCGCTGTGTTTGAGGGGGCGCTGTGTGTGTGAGGGCACTGTGTGTGCAAGGGTGCTGTATGTGTGTAAGGGTGCTGTATGTGTGTGGGTTATGTTAGTGTGTGTGTATATATGTAAGGGTGCTGTGTGTGTAAGGGTGCTGATAGCGTGAGGGTGCTGTTAGCGTGTGTGTGTGTGTGAGGGTGCTGTGTGTGTAAGGGTGCTGTTAGTGTGTGCTGTGCAGGGCCAGATTAAAAGCCCAGTGGGCCTGGTGCTGACAATTATAATGGGGCCTAATTACAGAATTGTCACGGCCCCCGGCTCTCCGCGAGGTGCGGTCGTATATTTCTGGCTTCCTTGACCTCTGTTACCCCTTGACCATTCTCTGTTTTTAACGTATTAGTCCAGCCATTCTAAGGACCGGTTTACGTTTTATCATTTTCTGTTCTGTCTATGTAGATGTTACATGGTTCTGCGTGCTGGACCACACTAGCAGTTGTGACAAGAATCTTATCGACCAAAAACACTAAAACAGTCATACCTCTCAAGCGTCATGTATCTGATGGAGATGGTGTTGGAGGGATGCAGCTTTAAGAAAACACTATGCTAATCGCTCTCTAATTTATGCTTTCATCTTTCAAGTAAATCCATACCCACTAAGCAGTGTCCAGTGAAGCAGGAAGTCAATGGGGACACTGGGAGAAATGGGGACACAGAAACTAGGGACACAGACACTGGGAGACTAGGGGACACTGGGAGACATGGGGACACTGAGACACTAGGGACACTGGCTGGGAGGCATGAAGACACTTGGGGACACTGGAAGACATGGGGCACTTGTGGACATAGACATGGGGACACTGGGAGACATGGGGACACAGACATTTGGGGACACTGGGAGACATGGGGACACTGAGACACTAGGGACACAGACACTGGCAAACTAGGGGACACTGAGAGCCATGGGGACACTGAGACACTAGGGACACTTGCTGGGAGACATGGGGACACTGGGAGACATGGAGACACTGTGTCCCAATGTGTCTCCCAATGTCCCCATGTGTCTCAGCGTCCTCATGTTTCCCAGTGTCCCCAAGTGTCTCAGTGTCCCCAGGTCTCCCAGTGTCCCCTAGTGTCTCAGTGTCCACATGTCTCCCTACTGCCTTCCCCCCCATCCTTCACTTACCTGAGCTGTAGGCTGTCTCTGCAGGCTGGGAGCTGCTGTCTGGACTCTCTGTGCTATGTAGCTGCTCCCCCTCGGATCAGTGAGTAGAGAGAGGCAGGGAGGGATATGCTGTAACTTCCTATCCCTGCCTCTCTCCACACACAGTGACCCCTACTGGCTGGTGCTGGTATTGCGGAGTAATCTCTGTTTATACTGAGAAAAAGATCTGCATTTGTATTGCCGGTATTACTGCAATACCGGCACGGCCAGGCAGCCTCAAATAATGTCTGTGCCGGTAAAATACCAGTCAGGTGGCAAACCTAAGAGTAGTATGTGTAAAAAAAATATATATATATTTTTTTAAATGGCCTATTCCATGGGCCTGGAGCTGCAGCTCCATCGGCCTCTATGTTAATCCGGCCCTGGTGCTGTGTGTGTAAGGGTGCTGTGTGTGTGGGTGCTGTGTGTGTAAGTGTCCAGTGGTGAGTGAACTCTAGAGGCTGCGGGGCTAGAGTTCACTCTCGCAAGATCTGAGCGTTGCCGCAGCAACGCTCTGATCTCGCGAGAGGAACCAGACGGAGCAGCTGGCTAGAGCTCCCCGGGCCCTCTCCTGCCTCCCTCCATGCTGCTAAGGGCCGGTGGGGAGATATTTGATCTCCCCACCGGTCCATGGAGGCTTAGAGCAGAGCTGGCGCCCGGATAGCGCCGGCTCTGCATGAGCCGACAGGGGAGATCCTGAGATCTCCCCTGCCAGTCTCAATCTATAGGCGTGCCGCGGGGATTAGGGTGTGCCCAAGGCACACCCGGCACACCCCGTGCGCACGCCTATGGTGGCAGAGGAATAGGGTGTGTCCAGGCACACCCGGCACACGCCTATGGTGGCAGAGGCATTTCTGCCACAATTTGTAATGGAACGGCTGTACTCATACTAAGTACCTCCGTGAAGTAATCTTTCTCGCTGCTAATAGGGGGCCCTGGAGTGCTCCGGCAGTCATTTTAACTAAACAGGGATCTCTAGTGATTATAGCCTTTTATCTGGATATCTTCTCTTGATTAAAGCAGCAGTGATTATAGACCTTACCCCCCACACATTAGCTGAGACATAATGTAGGGGATAAAATGAATACACTTTAGTAAACACAGTATTCTTAAAATAAATATTAGCGCTCTTATTTCAATCATACGCAGGGTTATTCACCAAGTGAATGTCAAAATGAAGGCCAAAATAGCTGAATTAAAAAAAATCTACAAGTCAGATATGTTTTAAATTTGCCTATTTTTGCCTCAAATTTTAAAATCTACTTTGAATTCCTGGGAATTCTCACGTTAATGAAAAACCCTGTTAATGTCACTTTAAGCATGACATCACGGGGGGCGGGGCCTGACAGCAAAGCCGTGAGGACATGAAACTCCAGAGCTCCTGCACTAAGCTACACAACTAATCGATTTTCACGACCCAAGAAGCGACTAATCGGGCCACAAAGGCCAGCAAGCGACAATGGAAGCTCAGCAGAGCGGAATGACACCTCACAAACGGCATCACCTGATATTCTCACCGGACAAGCGTCCGGGGCCTAGTCACATGGCGAGTGCGGGAGGGACGGCCGCTCTCCCACCGCCACGACTAGATACCTCGACGACTAAGGGCCCCTACTCCCCCCCTATGGACCGGCGGGGGTAATCCCGGTCCACACTTCACAGGGCCACAACACCCTACGAACATCCACAGCCTCAAGTAACCCGCACACAGATGCCAAGATGGCGGCAGCCGACCGAGCTCCTGGGACTCCACCCGCCCAACCTCTACCAGCACAGCTGACAAGCGATCTCCGCCACAAAGACCACATAGCGGCAGCTTTCGAACGCTTTTGGGCGCGGTGGAGGGCCACACTGACAAGGACCCAAACAACCACAATGAGCCCTCGACCGCCCAATACCTCGCCTGCATGTGGGCCGACTACAGGGCATTGTTTATTGCTGCAAGATATAAGCTTACGATTCAACTTAATTTACATATGTTAAAGAATGTTTATAGCCTGTACCAAACGATAACAAAAAGAAAAATGTGCAGTTCTTTAGTGCCAACATGCGAATCATGATGGATAAAATATGCGTGCTGTTGTGGCACATTACAAATGCTTGTTATTTTCATGCACAGAAAAAATAAAGAATGAAAAAAAAAAAAAGCATGACATCACAATGCTCCTGTGATTGATTCTAGTTATCACCTATCTCATAATCAGTGCCGTTTCATCTGTTCCTCAATAACTGCTGATAAAATAAATATTTTTGATGTAATTTAATTATTTTCTCACCACATCTAGCCAGGTATTTCCCTATATGTGATGTATAAAAGCTTCTGTTGAGCTATGTATTTCTAAAGATATTTATCTTTAGCGAGAGGAGCGTGCATGTGTTTGTACGTGTGTGCCGTTGCCGTATCACTATGATTTAGAAGAGCATTCTTCCCAATATGATAGAGCGAGTGCTCTTTTAACGATATTTGCATAGGAAATCAGAGGCTTGTAGGATGATGTTAACCACAGGATGGGGGCAGCAGAACAGCAGCTAGGCAACAGTCACCGCAGGCAGCCTTCTAACAGCCGTTCTAGAAAGCCATAACGCTGCTGGAAAGAATGGCCCCTGACAGAGGGCTGACTCAGCGGGAGGTAGTGGTTTATGTAATCCACGGCAATACATTATTACAAAGGAGCTTTCGCAAACTCCTGAGCACTAGGCACAGCTAAGGTTATTGATTAAAGAGACATCGGAAGCGCAGACAAAGGGAGGAGGGAGGGCGAGCAAGGCCCTCATCCATTAAGGGATGCTGCTTTCCACCAATTAGAAAGAGAAAAATCATTACTCAGCAGCCATCAACGACCTATAGGCAGCGATGAAGCGCAAACACTTAATTTATCTCCCCCCCCTCCTCCCGAAGACAGGCACCTCTTAGGAAATCCAATGACAGCTATTAGGGATGCTTCTACATACAGATTAGAGCACACAATCTGCCAGGCAGCGGAATCTTCATCCCGCACTCCGCGCCACGCTTCAACCTCGGGGGATGAAAAAGCTGGCGTTCACACATGCAAGCATCACGATTTTATTTCCTCCATCTGATGATTTCAGGGGAATCGTGTTGAAGGAAATATAAAAAATACAAAAAGCAAATAGGTTTTTTTTTTTCCTTTTATTTCCACCTTAGCTCTCGTATTTTTTATTTTAACACACTGGGATTTATGAAGCAATCATCTGGGAAGCATCTCTAATAGAGATATCCACTTTCAAAGAGTAAAATCATTGAGATTTAGAAAGTAATGCTTCAAGGTGCTAATCTCAGTCAGTGAGGCTTTTTGTTTGAAGTGTATTAGAGTTCCGAAGAGGAAAAAACACTCAGGGATATGGAATAGTGAGGCTGCACGCTGAGTGCAAATAAATGAACACAAGTTTACTATGGTTCACTATAGGAGACAATACCTTTCGAAACTGAAAACAAGGAGGGAGTAATGTAACCATCTATTATATGTAACACATCTTCTACTGTCAGGAAGTACATCAGAAAAACTACGGAAAGCTTTGAAATACGTTATGCTAATTAGCGCTCAGAACTGCTCCACACATGGGTGGAGGGAGAATGTTTGATCTACCTGGAGATTCAGATTAATCACCATGCCCATAGAAAATCATGGTTATTAAGATATATTTAATGGAATTTCTAGGCTGCACGGCAAAAAACTTTTTCAAAATCATAAATACAAGAGATTCTGATGACAACTCCATTTTAAGATTCAACCATGTTACTTGGTGAGACAGAAGAACTGATACGTATTGTGGTGGTATTTTGATTTGTCAATAATAATCAAGGAAAAACATATGCACAGCAAGCGTCTAGCTTGCATATTACAAGTCAGAAATTAAACTCCTTTTTGCAAAATTGAACTGTCCAATTTTACATATAGAGAACAAGATACAACAAATACAGGGTGTGCTAAGTAGGACAATGAGAGATAATAAACAAAAATAATATAAAGAGACTCTTAAAGTACAGCGAAGACCTGGAGTGTATATTCTTCAGTTCTTGCTTTGAATCCTCAGTGGTAAATATGAAATACAAAAGCAAAAATAGAGACCAATAGTGCAATTAGGAAAGCTGGATCACGAACAACATAGAAGTAGAGAAGTGCCAACTCACAATCTAAAGAGCTATGCCCAGCTCTAGGTAAAACAGCATACAGTGGTATTTAATATTCCCCACATGTAGGATATAACTGGACACTTGGAGGTGTATCCTCAAGACTTCTTACAGCATTCCAGATAAGCGTCAGCATATAAAATACATAAAAGGGGGAAAAACCCAATGGTGCAATAACGTAGGTTAACTGCAACTACAGACAACACTGAGGTCCTAAGAGTGCCAACTTACAATTGGGAGAGCTATAACCAGCTCTGAGTAAAACAGCATACAGTGGTATTTAAACTCTCCACATGTAGGATATCCTTCTAGCGATGCTTGCAGTGCCGGTCTTATGAAAATAAAATCACAAGAGAGGGCCCATAGTGTTTACCGTATAAAAAATAGCAGTAAAAGGTAAAATTAAACGTACTTACAGTGTTCAGAGCAGCCACACTGCTCTATGAACCAGACGTAGGTGGAATAATCCCCACCAGTGATTACTTTTTTAGTACTGGATCTTTAAAATGATAAAAAAAATCAGCCAGGATAAAACAGCAACAAATAAAAGTAAGTGTGCAAAATACTTTTATTGGATTTGTATAAAAACACAACGCGTTTCGCCAAAACAGGCTTTATCAAGTGTAAACAACTGATCCTGGCTATTCACCTTTTATAGGCAAGTAAAATGGCTTAAAATGTGAAGATTGGCGCCAAAATTCAAAAACATCAAAAACATAATTTCCGCATGACTGTGGTCACATGATAAACAAAAAAAATATTTTTTTTTCTTTATTTATACACATTAAAACAATAGAACAAGTAAAACAGTAGATAATGCTCGTTTTCCAATATATTATATATAGGGACATTTGAATCCCATGCAGAACCTTTATTCAACTGAGGAGAAGTGACATATGGTGAAAGTAAAAGTAAGCATTTAAGCTTTGAACTTGAGGGTGAAAGGTCGCAAGGTCACGGCCATTTTTAACTGTGGGTGTTTTAAAGTGACAGGAGGTGGGCGGAGCCGGCAGATTGCAGAGCAGGGTGGGGAGTGCAGTTATGATCGCGTCCGTTTGCAGGACGTGATCAGAGGGAAGAGGGGGCGGTCCTAAGCGGACGAAAGTAGGAGGGAGTGATTGTAATCACTCTTCTCATAGTAACAGGAAGGGGGATAGAAAATAGATGCAGGGAAGTGGGATGAATACGTAAGCGGCCATATTATAGTTTAGTGATGGGGGATAGGGGCAGGGTGAAATAGTGAAACATATATAAACATACAAACTTCATATGAAAATGAAAATAAATGGATTAAGCCATAGAAGCTAATAAATTAAAATGAAAATAGACCCTATACACAGATTATACATATAAATAGAAGGTAGTAGATAATAATAAGAGTACACTATTATGAGGAAAAAAAAAAGGGAATAATAATAATATAATATAGCATAAAGTACCAGTATAAATAATTATAAAAAATTAAAAAGGTCAAAGTCTGCATTAAGACCTTCAGGGGTTAAAAACCCATTCCAATTCGGATTTTCCTAGAATATTTGTTATATCGCCACCCCTCCATGGGATATTACATATTTGGATAGGGGTGAATTTAAGAACGTTAGGGTTTTTTTGGTGATGTGTTAAAAAGTGCTTAGACACTGTATGATTCTCAAATCCGTTCCTAATGTTACAGCAATGCTCGGATATCCTAGTTTTTAAAAATCTGGACGTCATGCCCACATACTGGAGGCCACAAGGGCACTCCAGTAAATATATAACATTTTTAGTGCAGCATGTGATAAAATGTTTAATATTGTAACTTATATTAGTAATATTAGATTTGAATTCAGTGGTCTTATTAGGGACTGACATTTGGGTAGTCTTGCAGACGATACATTTCCTGCACTTAAAAAAACCTTTAACATTAGACAGAGTGGATGGTGTTTTTTTTGTGTGAGTCTTAGTGAAATTTTTGGTTAAAAGAGTTTTAAAATTAAGAGCACCTCTAAAAATTATGTTGGGTTTTTCTGGAATGATCTTATTGAGAACGGGGTCTTCAGATAAAATGTGCCAGTGTTTCTGGATCGTTTTCCTTATGTCCCTATTCTTATTATTGTAATCAAAGATTATGGGGATGGATGGGGTAGTATTAATACATTTATTTTTATGTTTCAGCAGGCTACTCCTGTCATTAGACTTGATTTTAGTAAGTATGGTGTCAATTTTGTCCTCTGGATAGTGTTTTTCTAAAAAAATGTTTTTTAAAATGTTGCTTTGTTCATAAAAATCTTCATAAAGTGTGCAATTTCTTTTAAGTCTTAAAAATTGGCTTTTAGGAGTACTTTCCAGCCAAGGAGTGTGATGACAGCTATTTTGATCAATGACTGTGTTAGTGCACACTTTAAAAAAAAAAGTTTTTGTATTTAGTTTTCCTTCTTTAATAAAAAATTTTAAATCTAAAAAGCTGATTTCTTCTTTGCTAAATTCTGAGGTTAAAACAATGCCTCTGTCATTCTGGTTGAGGTGTTCTAAAAAAAGTTTAAGGGAGCTATCGGTGCCTTTTCAGATAAAAAATAGGTCGCCAATATAACGAAAATAGGAGACCAGGTTAGCCCTCCAGTCATGATTTCCCCAAACTGCCTCTGCTTCCCAATCTGCCATAAATAAATTGGCATAGCTGGGGGCAAACCTGGTCCCCATAGCCGTACCCCTTTTTTGGACATAAAAGGAATCAAAAAAACAGAAAAATTTATTATTTAAAATAATCTTAATGCCCTCTATAATAAAATTGATTTGGGATTGTGATATTCTTTTTTCTATTTTTGTGACTGCTTCGCAACCTTTATCGTGAGGGATAATAGTGTAGAGGGATGTGACGTCGCAAGTAACCAGAATGTAGTCCCTCTGCCATATAAAATCATTAAAAAAGAGACATGGTGTCTTTTAGATAAGATTTCATATTTTTTACAGAGGGTTGGAGTAAAATATCGATGTATTCTGATAAATTAGATAAAATCGAGTTAATTCCTGAGACAATTGGGCGGCCTGGGGGATTAGTCTCATTTTTGTGGATTTTAGGCAGGAAATAAATATTTGGGATTTTGGGGTATGGTTTGTTCAGGTAATTAAATTCTTGTTTGTTGAGAATGTTAGAATTACTGCCTTTAAGTACCGTATATACTCGAGTATAAGCCGAGTTTTTCAGCACATTTTTTGTGCTGAAAAAACCCAACCCGGCTTATACTCGAGTCAGAGTCTGTATTATGGCAATTTGCATTGCCATAATACAGACCGGGGGGAGGGGTGCTGGCAGAGCTGTACTTACCTGCCCTGCAGCTCCTGTCAGCTCTCTCCTCCTCCGCGCCGTCCGTTCAGAACCTCGGTCAGCTCCCAGTGTAAGTCTTGCGAGAGCCGCGGCTCTCGCGAGACTTACACTGGGAGCTGACAGAGGGAGCTGCACAGACCACGCGGAGGAGGAGGGAGCTGACAGGAGCTGCAGGACAGGTAAGTACAGCTCTGCCAGCCCCCCTCTCCCCCCCACTGAACTGCCAATGACACTGGACCACCAGGGAAGGAGCCCCCCTCCCTGCTATGTATCAAGCAGGGAGGGGGGACGAAAAAAAAATAATAATAAAAAATAAATAAATTAATAATAATTCAATTAAATAATAAATAATAATACAAAAAATATAATAATATTAACAAATACAAAAATAATTAATAAAATAATTAATAATATATCAAAATGCCCACCCCCACCAACACATACACAAACACACACTGCATCACACACACTCACACTTCATTCATATACACACACTGCACTCACACACACACTGCACTCACACACACACTGCACTCATACACACACTGCATTCATACACGCACTGCACTCATACACGCACTGCACTCATACACTGCACTCATACGCACACACTGCATTCATACGCACACACTGCATTCATACGCACACACTGCATTCATTATATACACACACTGTAAATAAATATTCAATTAATATAATTTTTTTAGGATCTAATTTTATTTAGACATTTACCAGTAGCTGCTGCATTTCCCACCCTAGTCTTATACTCGAGTCAATAAGTTTTCCCAGTTTTTTGGGGTAAAATTAGGGGCCTCGGCTTATATTCGGGTCGGCTTATACTCAAGTATATACGGTAGATAATTATAAAGGGTAGCTTGAATCTGAGAGCTAGGGTCTGTGGGTAATTTTTCATAAACATTGTCATCACTTAGTTGTTTCTGGGCCTCTGCTATATACATTTCTTTTGAGAGGATTACAAGGCCACTTGTACAATATTTTCATCCAATTGTAGCTCTTTTAGGGCTTTCAGTTCATGGTGGTTTAAATTAGGTTTATCTGACTTTCTTTTTGATTTTGCCAAAGTCTTTTAAAACAAGTTTTTCGAATACTTCTAGTGGTCCAGACTTAAAATTGGATGGATAGAATTTTGATTGTGGTTTAAGATAGGTGTTAATTGTGGCAGGGGTAGTAGTAGGCTGAGTGGGGGTGCTAGGGAGAGGCGCAGATTCTTTACCCATAAAAAATCTCTTTAGGGTTGCTTTTCTTATAAATGTATTTACGTCCAAAAAAGCTTGGAATGATTTGAAGGACGTAGTGGGGGCAAACTTTAGGCCCTTACTTAGTACTGCTATTTGGGTGGTTGTGAGTGTTTGTTGGGATAGGTTAAAAATACCACTTTCTTTATCGGTTTTGAGGTTTTCTATTCTATTAATCTTTCTCTTTTTCAAAGCAAGAACTGAAGAATATACACTCCAGGTCTTCGCTGTACTTTAAGAGACTCTTTATATTATTTTTGTTTATTATCTCTCATTGTCCTACTTAGCGCACCCATGTATTTGTTGTATCTTGTTCTCTCCATTCTTTGAAGGGTTTGAGGGTTACCCTTCCCCTCATGTGTGCAGCTCTATTCTCCCCTGTGATCACTACTGTAGCGCTGTTCCTCTCCTATTTTTTTTTCTGTTACAATTTTACATATAACCTGTTTATCATTTTACAATTTGTTATCCTGTAATCCGCCTAAGAGAAATTATGGTGGAACGACAAGATGTCTGTTAATAGCGGTCATAGTATTAAAAACAGTGCTCTATTATAAAGACTCTCTAAAGGTCAGGTATGTGGAACACTATTATTTAGACGTATCTGCAGAAGTCACAAAAAGCACGCTAAGCATTTAAAAAATGGGCACCAATTCCAGACAGCAGGAAGCGGAGATTTAATTAATTGTTTTTATTCTAGATTTCTAGTCATTACTACATGGGTTTGTAAACCTGACAAGTATAAGATATAGGGGCAAGAAAAGGGATAGATAGAAGCAAAAGGGGAGAAACATTACAGATTAATGTTGTGAGATTCGGGAAGACAGAGATGAGTGTTGTTGAAGTGGTAAAACAGATTATTAGAGATGGTATCGGCAAGATAAACGTGGTATGCAGAGAGGATGATGTGCCAGGATCTGAGAGAGGTAAGTATGAGCAGTAAAAAGGAGAAACACAGTTGAGTTTTGTCTGACTATGGTTCTCTATCATAACCATCACACAATAAGGATAAAGAAACAATGAATTTGGTTAACCTAATACTTTCTTTAAAAACACAAAAACTTACCTCCGTTCCAGCATCGAGTCGACGTAAGTTCTTCCTGATGCCCAATCCTCCTTAGCGGACATCATTCCCCCTCGCTAGAGTTGGAGGGAGGTCAAGAAGGATGGGCTGAGGGAAGAGATGGGCAGCACGTGTGCTGATGTCAATTTAGTACAGCACTGGCTAATGAGGCTGCCAGAGGTGGAGTCAAACCTAATATATTAATCATTTTATGTTCTTGGTTTAAAAACGAAACGCTACACATACAGACTCCCGGCACCCCGACCACTTCAAATCAATGAGGTAATCATGATGCTTGGAGGCATTTTGACAGACTTTTAGAATCCTATAATACATTATTAAAGAACTACTCATACTCCCAAATAAAAGGAAATCCCAAGCTGAAAGAATGTGATAATATGGAGGTACATATTAGTCTTTCTAATAGTATAGTAATTAGTTTGTCTATGAACAGAACATCCTGGATTTGCTACTCATAGACGTGGCTGTTCCTGGTAGAAGCTGGCACCACTGTAATCTATTTTATTTCAAAGGGGGTGTTCCTTCCACTAGTATTGAAAGGGTTACATTTATTGCTGTGTTGCTGATAACCTCCAATATTGGAGCAGAGAAGCAATGTTTTTAAACTCTCCAATAAAACCTCTCATGCAGGTTATATGAGAGAGAATGAAATGAATGACCACACTGGCCACTTATAAAACGCTTTAGGAACATTCTAAACATTATTAAATAGAGTTTAAAAAAACAAAAACTCCTGTGAATGTAGCTTCGATAACTCACATTTATCAATCACTTTATATCAAGCTTTACATTTCCATTACAACATTAGAAACATAGAGGTATTTGGAAATGATTGTCTTGGACAACGTTCAAGTTGAAAGAAAGTAAGAAAGCACACAAAAAATACAGAAATATATGTGCATGGCACATGTTAAAGGACTTAATGACTAGGATCTGCAGAGAAACTAAGGAAGGCTGTAGGTACATGTGCTATAGACACCGGATGAAAAGGGGCACGGACGCAAAAAACAGATTACCCATAAGATGAAAAGGGTCAACTAGGCCCCCCGATCATACAGGGGCCTGATAGGTTCTTGTCAGAGCTGGCAGCTGCAACTCTGAACGGGCCCCTCTTTAATATTGTATTATTGTGAGCCTTATAATATGTATATTATTGTTGGTTTTCTGTCCTTGCTTACATGGACATCTGATTCATGTACATATTTATTTTCTGGATGCATAGATTTTTATCTTGATACTATTGTCATTGTTTTGGATACTGTTTATGGATACCATATACATTTGACTTTGACAATAAAGTGTATTTGTTCTTCAGAATGCTCCTCATTCTGTATTGAAAGTATTATTGCCTTCCTGCACAGACTTTACAGGCACATCCTTGCCACATACTGTCTGTTACACTGGTCACCCCCTCACTCGCCCACGGTCATTCACCACACCTCACATAATCGCCATCACTCCACTCACCCTCCCACACTCACCACCCCGTCACACTCATCCTTTCAATGAGTCACACTCATCTCCCTAAATCTGTCACACTCACCCATCCTCTCACTGTCATACTCATGCCCCTCACTTTGTCACACATACCCCACACCCTGCTACATATAACACATCCCTATTCACCCTATCACAGTCAACCACTGAAAATAGTTATCGTCATACACAGTCACCTCCCACACATGAAATCTAGCCTCGCCATAAACATATCACAAAAAGACCACAAGCAGCCCCCCTACACACAACACAATCGCTCATGAAATTGTGGCGGCTGCCAGAAAAGCTGGGGGGTTCATGCTGGGGTATAACTGATTGCAGAATGGACCAGCTGCCTGCACTTAGGAGGAGAAATAACTGGCGCCCAACTGAGTATTTGCTCTGGGTGAAATAATGTCTAGCTTTGACACTGATTAGGATTAAATGGATGTAACAATATGTACCACTTTCATCACTATTCATCATCTGTATTCGATTAGTAACATTTTGTGAAAATTGATAAGAAGAGAGTGTGCTTTCAATGCAATCACAACAACAAACAGAAGTTTGCGCACACAAGATTTAGTCCTCAGTAGACTTTCAGATCAGAACTGGTAACATTTCGGCTCAATAAAAGCTTTTCTCACTCTGTTCTGAAATAAAGACTGCTGAGGACTAATCTCGTATGCCCAGACTTTTCTTTATTACAGTATTTGGATTGCACGGAGACCCGCCTCTCCTCTCAGGAGGCACCAAAGTGAAAGTATCCACAGTATACTAAGTGTGTGATCTCAAAACCAAGTGTTCAATTCTGTCAAGCAAAGTACAACAAATTGAAAACAAAGTGTAGCAGCGTATTACTGTGTCTTAGAGTGACCCGGCTTAACACAATGGCTGTAGTAGGTGAAATAGCAAGGTCAGAGACTCATGAGATACACAATAAGAGAAGCCATGCCTGGTCAAGGAGTGCGGATAACAGAGTAGTCAGACAAGCCAAATCAGGACAAATCAGAATAAAGAACGCGCTATTGGGATCACAGCAGAGCACAGAACAGATGGAAAGGTAACGTATTTATAGGTCTGGGGCATTTCATAAATAGCCATGCCACCAAAATATGAGTGGGTGTTTGCAGGGCTGTGATGATGTCACAAAGTGGGTGTACCCTGATGATGTCATAAAAGAGGCAGAGCTACAACGTATGGTGTCAGGAATGTTAGCAAAGGTGTTTGAGGATGTGTAACTGCTGTGTTGCTCACTTGGGAAGGCAGGGGCACAAGGTGAGTAGCATCGTGCAAGGGTACCTATCTTTTTTAAAATGCAATCACAGTTGCAAAATGTCACAACCTTTTCTGCCGGTTATACTGCTAAAGTTAGAAAAAGTTATTGACTTTTTGGCTTAAATTATTAATTTTAGTTGTTATAGTTCATCAGATGATATTAAGATTGATACTCTGTGATTGCGAGATTAACAACAAAAATTGATCAAACTCAGGTTTTATCCATTTTATAGTGCAGCGATGATAATGTGTAAGTATTTAGATATTATACGAGTGTAACGGTGCTTATTTGTACTTTTTTTTTATTAATTTCACATCTCATCACAAATAAGAAAGAGCTTTTACTTATGCACAAGCAATGTGTGCTAATGATCAAGGTGAAAGTCAATAAGATAGTTCAGAACTTCGGAACATATTTCATGACTAGTTTGTGTAACACTTATTTGTGGTCTTCTGCGAGTTACCTATCGGGTGCAAAATTTTGCATTACTGCATTAATATCCATATTTGAGCCCAAATAAAATATTACAGAAGCCAGAGATATAAAAAGATAGAGAAGGCAGTAATCAAGACAGGCATTAAGATTTAAAAAATATAGGGAAATTGAGTAACTATAATGCTGGGATCAATATAAGGCTAAACATGGCAGTCAGGATTATCAACCCCCTGTATTATTTTCCTTTCGCTGCCACACTGCCTAATGCTTTTTGTTTTACTTTTCTTGTCACACTGTCATCTGTTGAGTTTGACCAGAGAAGGATTAACCATAAAGTTCTCTATCAGAGACTTTTTTATCCAGTTGAAGAAGCTGTTAAAGCGAAACGCGTCCTGGAACTTGGAGAATACCGGTCTTTATTTATTTGGACTTTTTTTATGCCCATACAGTGTTTTTATATTGCTATATATAGTTTTTTATTGTTACAAATAGTTTTATGTAATAAATATACTTATATTTCTACAAACACTGGTGGCATTGTTCCTGCTCTTAAAGAAGGTGTGTGGTCCTTAACCACATATACCCTTGATCAGAGCCGATGTGGATGGCTCTGTGTCTGTGAGTACAAATCTGTTCTTTTTCACACATATTTGGAACCATACGGTACTGCACCATATATATGTTTCAACATTTCAGAGTTTCAAGACAGCAATATCCAGCAAAAAGAAGGGATAGGGTCGCCTCCACGGACCCCACAGGCGATCAAATTGAGCTATACACTATTAGCTCTCCAAAGTGTGAGTGGGAATTTTCCCTCTTAATTTAAATCTATTTTCATTTTGTCACAGTTTACACTATGTTTGGTATATTCTGTTTTTTTTTAAGGTACTGATTACCAACTTAGGACACCTTTGTGTATACCTAAAAGGTACTGTTTATACATACATTCACATGTTAAAGTCTATTCACTAATTGTAAATAGTATATTAAAATTCACAACTGTTATAATTTAATATTTTATAGCGCTTCACCAGCACACTACCACTGAACTCACTCTTAAAGATAAGAACTTGGTGTTAAAGCTGCTCATTCGTTGTTTACACTTTGCAAATTAGCGCTAGTACTACCCTGTTTTGGGTTGGAATTTCAGTGAAATTCCAACATAGTCAAAATGAGTATTAAAATAAATATTCTATCTTTATGAAATACAAATTTTTCAGGGGCAAGGTGGGGAGTTGTGGCAGTGCTGCTTTAAGTAAAGTGTCAAAACAAGCTTAACCCAAGCTAGAGTAGTTTAGCATCGCAGAAGCAGAACATCAAAACAAAAATAATAATGCTTTAGACTTGAAAAAAAATCCTTTTGAGATTAGAAACAGTAGGCAAAACTTTAAAAAGGGAAGACATGGGGAGCAGAGCCAGCACTCAGCCCCGATCAGTCGCATACCTGCAGCTCTCCGACGATCAGAAGCCTCAAAACCCCTAAAAATCGACCAAACCAGCTGCCTACTGCACAGCAAGAAGCACCACGGCACCCCAACACCAATGGAAAAAAAACACAAAAAAATGCGCCCGGATCGGCCGCGGCAATCCGCCGACATTGGCGATCTATTCCGGAGACCGCATGGCACAAAGGGGCCTAAGATGGCGGCCGACATTGAGGAATACTCCGACAGCTCGGATGACTTCCCACTGCACTGTCCGGAGACTCTAGGATATCAAGAGCCAGCAAAGCAAATCCAGCCAACAGCGGGCCACCCGGTGACCACAGAGATACTCACCTCTCTCCTTTCAGGCCTGCGCCAGTCACTATCGGTAGACATCTCCCAAGTGAGGGATGATGTCAGAGAGTTCACCGCCCGCTTAAACACCGTGGAGCAACTTACCCAAGCTCACGTAACCCAGGTGGCAGACCTCCAGACACAGGTGAGGGAACACACCACAGCCCACACTGCACTGTCCCACCAACTAGCTGCCATGGAGGACAAATGCAGATGGAAGCATATTAAAATCCGAGGTATTTCTGACTTGCTGACCCCAGCAGAGTTACCCCATCTCCTCCGCATGCTATTTGCAACCCTGCTGCCCTCCAGGCAAGCAAAAGGGATACAGCTAGAAATACTGCACCAGAACACTGAATACAGAGTAAATGACATAGCAGAGATGGACACTGTAATGGCGAAACTGGGCCTTACTAACCCCCGCCAACCGCAATAGCATGGGACCCAGTCAATATCGTTCCATTTATTCCGGATCAGGGGGCGCATAGAGGAAGGAAACTTCACGAACCGCCACCTCCAGTCTAACCTGGTTCACAAGTTTAATATGTTTTTGTTTCTAATATGTTTTAGTTCTCGATTCTTCCACTATAAACGCCGGGTTCGACCCGGGAAGCTGGCTCCAGTATACCAAACAAACCTCCCCCCCAACTCCAAATGGCATACAGCATGTTTTAGGTTAACGACGAGGTATTGTATTATACGCCGTTCAGGCACTACGTCACTACCTACGTTGGTCTAGGCCAGGTCATAGCCCCATCACATACTTAACCTACCGGCCCCTCTGACGGCCAATTAAAGTTGTTTCCCTGCACCCGAATAGCACGGGTACACCTGCCCTACCCCAATGGAGTAGGCCTTCTAAAAGCAGTAATTGACAATGTATGATAGTCATACGCTAGGCCCCCTCGTAGGCTCCTACAGCACTCCCCGCGGTGCCACTGCCCTCAACAACACCACCAACCAGGCGGAAGCAAATGTTTTCTATAAGTTTACTAGCTGCTGTCCTACTCTATGTTTGACCAATACCGGTTAACAATGCACAGTAATTATAAATGCCATACTGATGTAATATATATAACAGATGCACTAGTCATAGCTGTCGTAGCCTCTTAAATTTACAAGTTCATGTTTTCCTTTATGTTTGACTATCACCACTTAAAAAGGTGCAGTAATTGCAAATGTCATACTGATGTTATACATGTTACAGATGCGCTTGGCCTAGCTGTTGTGGCTATTCAAGCAAGATGTAAAGCTCGCACAACAAAAATAAAGAATACAAAAAAAAAAAAGGGAAGACATGGTACTGGTAGCAGCCATGTCAGAGGAAGAAAAAAACTAGCGAAAAATAGGATCTAGTATCAGAAACTGGATAGTTTCCTCCCTATGTGTGATTTGCACCCATCAAGTCCTGATAGAGATCGCCGATTGCCAAGATCTGGCTGACTTGAAGATGGGCCAGAACCCACCCCTGATTTTCCACCTGATTTAAAGGAAGCAATTTCACCAAGATCTAAGTATGGGAAGTAGGCGTCTGAGGGTCTGCAATGGACTGCAGTCCCAGCAACAAAAGCACAGTGCCCATTACAGAGACATCGGAGACATTTAAGATAATGTCCCCTTTGGTAATAATCAGGCACTGAAGATAAACCCAGAGATATGCAATGGAACAAGCACGAAACATGATAGTAAGCAGTTTTAGCGTTGATGCCATGAAATAAGCTTCCACTAACTGTCTTGACTAAAATTGTACTATAAAGTCTCTTGATGAGTCTGCAGATGCCTTCACCACTTTTGGGATACGTAACACTCTTTCCGCTACTGTTTGTTTGGCTTGCTGTGTAGTAGATACAGTGGAAATTCCTTGAAGCCAAAATCATCAGGTAATTCCCTGGGTCTTAACATTCTTGCCTCCATGTCTACCTTCCATTGCATCTATGCTGTTTGTAACATTTGACCTTTTTGAAGCTCTGCAGTTAGGGATGCTCTATTCATGTACTCAGTACAAAGACCCTTAGTGTCTCCTTTGACGGCTTTAGCATGCCCTTCATCTGTGAAATCCGCCACAAAGATTTATTTTATGTTGCGGAGAAGCTCTTTTATATTTCTCTTAGTTGAGGGGTGTTTGTTGACTTCCTCCAACGAGGAGTTATGCAGGTCACCAACGTTTGGGATATCATCTAGCACATCCAACACTAGGTCTTCCAAGGATGCCAAAAGTATTTTGCCATTTGCTCTTGACGCAGTCTCCATTGATTCTCTATACCGGAGCAAACATATCACTTATAACTTGTGATACCATTATTTTAGGAAGCCCCAGGCTTTGGTGTACTTGTGCCTTTAAATCCTTCATTAGCTTTGAGCAAATAGTAAAATGGACCTCAATAGAATGGATTCCCATACATGACAGGATGGCACAGTATAAGAAGGGGAGATACTAACAACACAAAACAAGCTCAAAATTACCTAAACATTTGACCTTTTTGTATATAAAATAATGGTCATACAGTTTCACCACCATTTTTTTGTCATGATTAGTTTACTACCGTATTGGCCATAGTCTGGTAATTTTATATTTGCTAATTGTCATTCAATATACAAGTTTTAACTACACAATTAACCTGCATGTAAAGAGGAGGTCAACTTCATTGTGACCAAATATAATACAATTTCTAAGTTTGTAAAAACTCAAAAAATCGTATACAGGAAAAATGACATGCATTACCATAATGGAGGAAAATATCCAGCGCGTACATACTGGACAAACAGTGCTATGTGACAAACGAGGGCTGTGGAAAATATACTTTACATGTACATGTTGTGAGAGAAAATGTAATAACAGAATTTCTTCCTCTATTTCTACTATTGTAAAAAGAACCGTATTCTCAGGGGAGGGCTGGCAAGCGGGACAATAGCCCTGGGCCATTAGTATATTGAAGTTCTGGACTGCAGATAACATTCTTCTGTGGATTACAATAGTGGGAGGTGTGTTGGGATTTTTGCTAGCATAGTGTTGCAAGAATAAGGCACCACACATGACAAGGAGTTTGCAAGCTTGCCACTATGTGGGTTTGTGTAAGGTCTCGTGACCTGCAATCTTATTGACCTTAATCGGCTCACTCGGATGTTTCTTGATAGACTGCAGAATTTGGAACTGGCCAGGCTGCCAGACTATGATGAATATTAATGGTGTTCCTGGAGTTAATTACAAGTGGCAGTAGGGTGAGGAGACACTCACAGGGTTATTCAGTTACAGCAGCAATATTATTCAGTTTGCAACAATTGCTCAGATTATGATAACATCAGTGCTTTCACATCCGAATATCACACAGTATAACTGAATATTCACAAAGCACCATTTTAACTAAAATTCAGGACTGAAAGCATTTGGCAGCATGCACTTTAACAAATTATCATTCAAGCGTATGATAATTTTAAGTACTATTTGCCCATCACTAGCAGCCAAGGTGCAAATAGATAACCCTAAGAAGTGAGAGGGTAATTATGTGGCCGCTGACTATCAAATTAAGATTAAAAAAATAAAATCTCTAAGAGGGATAATAAGACCCCCATATTACTATAAGGGAGGTTTGAAACCTGCCTATGCCACCAGCAAGTGGCTTTTCTTCTAAATGTTTAAAACTAGCGACTGGGCAGCCATTACAGACCAGTTGCTAGAAAGCCCAATGCTGTGGTGCCTGTAAATTAAAAAAGGGTGCGGGAAGAGAGGCAGTGCCCGTTTGCTCCATGAAGGTCTCCGTATCTCCTGACATCTTGACATGGGAGAAACTGTCTGCGCAGTTTGTTCGTAATGGTCTGGATATCCAAAACAGAAAGCAATCTCTGTATTATATGGTGCAGAATATGACAAAAACCTGCACTTTCATAATACCGGAGGACCATCCGTTAGCCGTACCATCTCCAGGAGTGTGTGTAAATAAGTGGGAGACTCCCCCTGTTATACCTCTGAGTATTTCTCGCGTGTTTTACAGCGGTCCGGATCCCGTAGATCCATTACAGGAGATAGAATAGAGGGATCTAGTCTAAACATGTAATTCTTGCATGACCAGGCAGTCCTCTAGAACAAAGTCAGTAGCGTGGATGTCAGCTCTAATTGAATGCAGGAGGGACGCCCTCCTATGTAGTCATCAATGTCTTGCACAGGCACAAGCCTGTGTGATGAACAAATGGCCGTACTGTAGAGCGTCGAGTGTATGAGAGAGCCGCGCTCTCTACTACTGTGATCGCATACCGTGAGCGTCCGGCTGCCAGCCTGAGCAGGCCGCACCCGTTAGTAACCAACAGCAGAGTCTACATCCGTGACCGGTTCTCTCTATGAGAATGGGTCCTCCCAACCTGTCCTCTGTATCCAGCCCAGTATCTGGTTGAGGTCGAGTGAGGGGCTGCGCCCTCTAATAACAAATCAGTACCCAGTTCTGTATGAGAGGGTTCGCCCTCTGTTCCTGAAAATAAATCTACTCGGATCGCGGTGATGGAGGGCTGCACCATCCTGTGGTGCAAACTAGAGTCCCTAGAGATTCAGGGTGACCAAACTGTAGGGCGCAGCAATTATTAATGTCAGCATAAGGCTGAGGGCAATCTTCGGAAACAACGATGGAAAACTATCAACCGACTATCCGGATCCCGCGCGTGCGCGCGGGGTCCAGGTAGACCGTTGGTAGTCTGAGGAAAGCTGGAGACATTCTCCACAATCCACGAGTGCCCGGGAGGTCGGAGGAGGTCAAGTCAGGCCTCACGACAACCCGAGCGAAAAGGAAAAGGAAGTCATGTCATGAAAAAACAAAAAAGCAACAATTAACGTAGATAAGAGAAAATACACCAATTCTATCTCAGATAGAAGGCAAACAGCAGGCCGGAAGGTAAGAAAAGTAAGTCCCACTGGACAGGGCCAGAAGCTAACCTAACGCGGGGAAAAACTACCAAACCTATAAGGACTCCGGGAGGCAGATACGGAGTAGCTGGTAAAGACAAGGAAAAAACACCGCTTTCTCCTGTAGGAGTCTGAGTACCGGTCCTTGCCTGTGCGAAGTTCTCCTTGGAGATGTGCCGTCGCCGGTTTGGAGTAAACCATGAATGTGTCTTCGTAAGAAACTTTTCCCTTCAGGCATGAGGTTTAGGGCCTTCACCCTTCCCACCATATTCAGATGGCCGTATACTGGTGTCCTCTTGAACACTATGGCAATGGTGTTTGTCTGGACACCTGCCTATCTTCATGTCACTGGTTGGCACTGGGTTTTCCTCAGTGATATTACCCCAGGCCTCCGGCCAAAAGGGGTTCGGTACCAATAGTGTAGGCCCGTCAGTAGGGCACAGGCCCAGCAGGCCAAACAAATGGACACAGAAAGGTTAGCCAAGCAAATAGTCACAGACCTAGCATGCCGTTCAAGTAGGCACCGACATAGCAGACTATTCAATGGGGCACCGACAAAGCAGGCCAATCAATGGGGCACAGACATAGCAGGCCGTATTAATGGACACAGACATAGTTGGCCGTTCTTATGGGCACAGACATAGCAGGCCATTCTTATGCGCACAGACATAGCAGGCCGTTCTTATGGGCACAGACATAGCAGGCCGTTCTTATGGGCACAGACATAGCAGGCCATTCTTATGGGCACAGACATAGCAGGCCGTTCTTATGAGCACAAACATAGCAGGCCGTTCTTATGGGCACAGACATAGCAGGCCATTCTTATGGGCACAGACATAGCAGGCCGTTCTTATGGGCACAGACATAGCAGGCCAATCGATGGGGCACAGACATAGCAGGCCAATCAATGGGTTGTGTATTACCATAATATGATTATTAACATGTATTATATAGCGCCTTCCAATTCCGTAGCGCTTTACAGTGAGTATTGAATGAGTAATGGGGACCTCTGCGTTCGGGTAGAGGTCCCTAAAAATTGTAGATCCTCAGGGCATCTTGTGACATAGGATCCTTAGACAATCAACCCTTTTAGACAGCGTAATGCTGTGTGAGTAACTTGAACCGGGACTGGCAGTCCCTAAGTGCCCAGCAGTCAAATAGTGGTATTCCAGTTGTATTGGGTATAAGCGGAAGTATTCCAGTGACCATCATGTCCATGAATGTAAGGTACACTGAGCACTACTGTCCATGAACTGTGGATAGGTATGCGCATGCACACACGGATCTGTGAAATATCTTAGCATATTATAGATTACCATCCTCCTACCACCTGAAGGGTATTGTAATCACGGACACCTCAAGGAGTAGGGTTAAACGACAGCCAACACAATGAATTCCCCCAAGAACCTGATAAAATTGTATTGTATCGGTGTAGACTGGTCTCCCATACCAGTTAGAGTCAGAGCCAAGTCTGTCAGCTTATATATTTGCCATGGCCAGAGAATTCATACCAGAGTAGTCCCATCTGAGATCTCATACCTGAACCAGAAAAAAATATATATATACTGAGAAGGATATGAATCCTAGAGCTAACTGTCACTGTATACACCCTGTACAGAGCCTGTATAACCGAGTTCATATACACCTGTAATTCACAGTAAACTGATATACCCTGTTGGGAGAACTCACAGTAACCTGTGATATATCCTGCCAGTAGAACGTACAGTAATCAGCGATATGCACTGTCCGCAAAACTCTCAGCAATCTGTGATATACACCGTCAGCAAAACTCTCAGAAATCCGTGACATACACTGTCAGTAAAACTAAATCCGTGACATACACTGTCAGTAAAACTAAATCCGTGACATACACTGTCAGTAAAACTAAATCTGTGATATACACTGTCAGTAAGACTAAATCCGTGACATACCCTGTCAGTAAGACTAAATCTGTGATATACACTGTCAGTAAGACTAAATTCAGAAACACACAGTCAGTAAAATTAAATCTGAGCTATACACAGACAGTAAAAACACACAGCATCTGTGAAATACCCTGTTAGCAAAACCCAACAGTATTCTGTGATATACATTTGACAGCAAAAATCACAGCACACTTAGGTATACAGGGAGTGCAGAATTATTAGGCAAATGAGTATTTTGACCACATCATCCTCTTTATGCATGTTGTCTTACTCCAAGCTGTATAGGCTCGAAAGCCTACTACCAATTAAGCATATTAGGTGATGTGCATCTCTGTAATGAGAAGGGGTGTGGTCTAATGACATCAACACCCTATATCAGGTGTGCATAATTATTAGGCAACTTCCTTTCCTTTGGCAAAATGGGTCAAAAGAAGGACTTGACAGGCTCAGAAAAGTCAAAAATAGTGAGATATCTTGCAGAGGGACGCAGCACTCTTAAAATTGCAAAGCTTCTGAAGCATGATCATCGAACAATCAAGCGTTTCATTCAAAATAGTCAACAGGGTCGCAAGAAGCGTGTGGAGAAACCAAGGCGCAAAATAACTGCCCATGAACTGAGAAAAGTCAAGCGTGCAGCTGCCAAGATGCCACTTGCCACCAGTTTGCCCATATTTCAGAGCTGCAACATCACTGGAGTGCCCAAAAGCACAAGGTGTGCAATACTCAGAGACATGGCCAAGGTAAGAAAGGCTGAAAGACGACCACCACTGAACAAGACACACAAGCTGAAACGTCAAGACTGGGCCAAGAAATATCTCAAGACTGATTTTTCTAAGGTTTTATGGACTGATGAAATGAGAGTGAGTCTTGATGGGCCAGATGGATGGGCCCGTGGCTGGATTGGTAAAGGGCAGAGAGCTCCAGTCCGACTCAGACGCCAGCAAGGTGGAGGTGGAGTACTGGTTTGGGCTGGTATCATCAAAGATGAGCTTGTGGGGCCTTTTCGGGTTGAGGATGGAGTCAAGCTCAACTCCCAGTCCTACTGCCAGTTTCTGGAAGACACCTTCTTCAAGCAGTCGTACAGAAAGAAGTCTGCATCCTTCAAGAAAAACATGATTTTCATGCAGGACAATGCTCCATCACACGCGTCCAAGTACTCCACAGCGTGGCTGGCAAGAAAGGGTATAAAAGAAGAAAATCTAATGACATGGCCTCCTTGTTCACCTGATCTGAACCCCATTGAGAACCTGTGGTCCATCATCAAATGTGAGATTTACAAGGAGGGAAAACAGTACACCTCTCTGAACAGTGTCTGGGAGGCTGTGGTTGCTGCTGCACGCAATGTTGATGGTGAACAGATCAAAACACTGACAGAATCCATGGATGGCAGGCTTTTGAGTGTCCTTGCAAAGAAAGGTGGCTATATTGGTCACTGATTTGTTTTTGTTATGTTTTTGAATGTCAGAAATGTATATTTGTGAATGTTGAGATGTTATATTGGTTTCACTGGTAAAAATAAATAATTGAAATGGGTATATATTTGTTTTTTGTTAAGTTGCCTAATAATTATGCACAGTAATAGTCACCTGCACACACAGATATCCCCCTAAAATAGCTATAACTAAAAACAAACTAAAAACTACTTCCAAAAATATTCAGCTTTGATATTAATGAGTTTTTTGGGTTCATTGAGAACATGGTTGTTGTTCAATAATAAAATTAATCCTCAAAAATACAACTTGCCTAATAATTCTGCACTCCCTGTATATGCCAACAAAAACTTTGTCATAGAAACTCAGAAACTGACAGGTAAAAACCTAGAAGACTCACAGAGAGCTGTGAGACTTACCTGCAAGAAAAACCCTGACAAAAACTGAAGCACTCCGCCGGGGAATCCCAGCAGGGGGACATAGCCGATCTCCGAACCGTGGGCAGAGGAGGGGCCGCGAGTAGGCGCACTCTCCTCCACCCGGTCGGCTGCCCGCGCTTCTGAGAAGAAGCTGAGCGTGGTGGACGGCCACGTGGCGAGCGGGGCGGCCACGTGGGTGAGCGGAGTGGTCGCCGGGTACTCGCGTCCGACCGCAAGTACTTCGGTTGCCGATAAAGTACAAGGGATTCGGGGAAATCAGGAGACAGCCAGAGGCTAGTCTCCTGAAACCCCCAAACAACTCCTGCAGCCCGCGGAAAGAAATTGCGGGACAAGGAGAGAGGGGTAGTGAAGGGAGGGGGCGGAAGGCATACTGAAAGGAAAAAAAAAAAAAAACTCCCCTAAAACCACCACAGAAAGGAAAAGTCTCCCCAAGAAGACGGGGGAAGCAAAAAATATAAAAGGCAGGAATCCCAATCATAAACAAACTATCCAAATACAATGCAAATAACATACATAAGCAGTAGAAAGGAAAATATAACAGAAAAATAACCAATCACGAAAATATATAACATATAAATATAAATAAATATATAGAAGTAGAAAATATGATGTTAAATAAATAACTAAGTAAATATATGAAGATATAAAAAATATAAATCCAAGAAATCATAAATAAATCCCAAAGCCACCCACTATAAGCAGGAGGCAGTGGTACTCTGACCTGTACTGTCTGCGGAGCAGCAAAGAAAGAGGAAATGATGCATGGGGAGGGGAGTTTTATAGTGCCTAACTTTTTTTGATTGGTTGTTTTTCTGTGCTGCTGTGGAGTTCTAGTAAAGAGAGACTTAAGCAAATACTCGCCTCCTGTCATTAATAAAATTAAGATTAAAGGTACACTAAAGCTAGCATAATCTACAATTTTATATTCATTGTGAAGATAGATAGATAGCTTGATAAACTTACTATTGTATAAAATTTTGCTAATCTCCACTATGCTAAGATAGACTTATTACTGCTATCTCAATTCCTGCCTACTAACTCATTAGCTGCCAGCAACATCCTTGGTTTGTGGATAGTAACTGTCAAAGCATTAATGTAGTCACGTTACTGCACTCACACTTCCCCTCCCTGTCTCTGCATACATCAACGTCATGGACCCGTTTAGCTGTATGAAAACTGCTGAATGCACAAATCAATGTAACACCACTGCTAGAAGCGAGAAAAAAATATAGATCCAGATTATTTCCTGAAATTATATATTTGTAACTGAATAGCAGACTATTATTAAAGTTAACGTAATATCTATGAAAAGAGTTTGGACAGGTTTATCAAACTCTCTAAGTAGGAAATTTGCATAATAATTACCATTTGCATACAATTTGCAATACACAATATTTAAATACATGCAAAACACTAGTGCAGGATATCTCTCTTAGAAGCTGGCTTTATTGGCTGATTACCTTTCTGTGTCTATTACTGCTCCACACATTCTTTGCACGGTTTACATATTTTGTGTTCCATCTAAGGCTTTGTTCACTTGCATAGACAAAGGAGCGAATACACCCCAATCAAGGGGGGACTCAATACTTTTTTTAAAAAAAGGGAAAGATGAAAAATGACAACTATAATAACTAGCTTAGAGATAACCCTTGTGGGGGCGATAATCACAGATATCCACAACTATATGTACCAATAGTAGCTCATAAGAAAATACTTTATTAGGTAAGACAAGAAAATAATGATACAACTTGAACTTAAGCTGGGAAGCAAATGTGATTGTTATGTACCGTATGTTGCAACCACATTTCCCAATCCTTGTTTAATGGCAACAAACTGCAGCTAGACACAATGGGGCTTGGATCAACCCTAATAATGGCTGCTAAATCTAGATAAACAGGATTAATATAGGGAACGTTCACTTAATATTGATCTGAGTAATATACATAACCTTGGGAGCAAAACACAATATGTCAACAGAGCTATAGACCTGAATTAATGGGTTATGACAAGAATTACCAGGAGTGATATACAGGCTTCAAAAAACGAATGAGTTAAATATCACTCATATTTAATGAAGCAGCATTGGTGCTAAAAATATTTGTATCCCCTTTAATACAGTGAGTAGCAAAAGCCTCATAGATATATGAGAGGTGAGGATGAGATAGAGGGACAGATATCTATGCTAAACACACAACTATTTGACAAGTGTAGAGATGCCCTAAAGTCTATGCTAACCCCTCATATCTGTACGCTCCAAGTCTTAGCCTCCAAACAACCCCCACAAAACCAAAAATCTAAGAAAAAAAGGGGGTGCTAAACACCCCATGCGTGCATTAGTGCTGAAAGTGCTCCATAAATTGAGAATTAGTAACGGACCCGACGCGCGTTTTGGTGCATATAGCTGCACCTTCGTCAGGGGATTTGTTTAACATGCACTTGTTTTACTTTGATAACTGTCTCTGAGCTTCACCAGGTATTATGTGTTTTAACACCATCACAATCCAAAAATGCCTTACGCTTTTCTATCAGTAATCTGACCAAAGTTAGGAATATTTGTCAACTTAAAATGGAGCTTGACCTTTGTTGACAATCACACAATTATGAGCTTTAAGTGCCGACATCACAAAGTTAATGACAAACAAAATTGTGATTTTTCAGGCTTTGCGATTACATCAATGGTTGACAGTTCTAGCCAACTCGATAACCTTGCATTACACACATCTTGAAAGCCAAGGGTGGCATTTTAAAAACTCCCACCCACACAACCATTTTAAATTTGCGTAAATTCTGTTTCTCTAATGCACAAAAACAGCACAAGCCTTCAAAATGACGACTATTCATACCGAGCACGAGCTCCCGCAGCCTGCACCAGCCCACCTGCATACAATGGACAGCCTCACGCAACCCATCAACGCGACCTTCGACCTCTTCTGGGAGCGACTAGAGGCTCACCTTCCGGCAGAGCCGGCTCGGAGTGGGGGGAATGAGCAGAGTGGAGAAGAACGGGAAGTGAGCAGGCCCCCTCTGGGCACATCTACAAACCATAAGTGTGCACCAACTTTCAAAGGCCCATCTCGGCTGAGAGCCCTAAGGGAAGTACTCACCCACAGAGGCCAAAGCCCCAACGCCGCAGGCAGCGAAGTAACACCGGGAGCTGTGGTTACTCCTATCCTGGGAAGGGCCTGGACTCCAGCGTCAGCTCCCAAGTCCGTGGAACCAAGATGGGGGCCCTCATCATGGCCTGGAACAGGAGGGAGGCCTCTCTGTACACCTGTGTGGCCACGCTCCAGAATTGTCTCTACCGACTCTCAGAGTACTGGCATTGGCTGAGAATGTTCTCACCGTGCAGATCTTAACATGTAAGCCCTGCAGTCTGCTACTTGGCTGTTACTGCCTTCTCATATCCCCGTACCATTACTTCCCATTATGGGCATATATATAGTTTATGTTACAGCCATATTTTTCTTTATAACCAATGTACTGCTGATGGGGATGTGACAATATAAATAGGGTTTACCATGAGCTGAGCATGGGTGTGCTGAGGTGGGGGGATACAGCGGTAAACATATCTTGTTTGTATTAAATTGAACAGTGAATCTAGCGTATTATTTATTATCTATTAAGACATGTTGTATAAGTAGTGATCCAGGACCTGCTGACTACAAGCACAGTATATAAACACAGTGCAGCAAGGCTTTGTTACATGGAGTCTCTGCCGTGTATTTTAGCTAATTACCTAACTATGCTGCCATTGACACATAGCCATATTTATCACGCTTAAACACTATACTATACGACTGTTTCTCACAGCGCAGTGGCGTCACAAGAGGGGTGCGAACCACACCAGGGTGTGCATTATGGGGGCGGGGGAGGGTGGCTTCCCAAAGGAGTTGGGAAAAGTAAGACACAAAAGGGCTTGGGGGAGTAAGACACACAAACTGGTTGGGAGGATGTAGGAGACATACAAAGAGGGGGGTAAGAGACACACAAGGGGCTTGTAAAAGATAAACTAAAGGGGGTGTAAGACACAAAACTTAAAAAAAAGTATATTAACAAAATAAATATAGCCCCTATCCTACCCAACATACCCTCTCTTTCAAACTACACACATACACAATGCATCCTTACACATACACAGAAACACACTGCATCCCTACTCACAAACAGACACACCGAAACATACAATGCATCCTACACTTACACCAAAACACACAATGCATCCATTATACACACACACACTGCATCCCTTACATACAAAAACACACAATGCATCCCTTACACACACACACAAACAAAATGCATCATTACACACACTTAATGCACTTAATGCACCCCTTACAGACACATACACTGCATTACATACACAGAAACACACCTTGCATTCCTTACACATACAAACAGAGATTCACACAATGTTTCCCTTACACAAACACACAATGCAGTCTTTACACACACACAAACACACACTGCATCCCCTATACACACACACACCACATGCCTTACACAAATTGGTATCCCTATACACTACATTCCATAAGACCACACATATTACATCCTCTTCAATAACACATAACACATCCCCTACACACATACACTCCACTCTCTGTGAGCGAACTCATGGGTGGACCATGTAGGTGGACTTATGGGCGGGCCTTGTAGGCATACTCACAGTCAGGCCCTGGGGACCTAGACATTGAGCTGTGTAAGGGGCCCCAACAAATTGAGCTGCTTTCTGTTCATTGATTTTTGTGAGCACTGTTACAAACAGCCTCGAGAGAGCATGTTCTACACTAGACAAGTGGAGCCAGACTGCAGCCTGAGCCCATCATCATCCTCTTGTCCTCATTTGGTGGTAAGTAGGCAATCCAGAATATTATTAGTGGCACTAATCTCTATGTTACCTCACATTAAAGGGACACTGTTGTCACCAGAACCACTACAGCTTACACATTATTAAGAGGGTGACACCGTGAGTTACAGCACCGGGTGACACCAACCCTAGTGACACCACTGTCACAGCGTACTGCATTGTAGGCGGGACAATAAGCCTAGTTTGAGCTACGTAAGTGGCCATGTTACCTTAACTGGTTGCACACTGACACGTCTGCATATATACGCCATACTCCCCTTATGACACACTTATCCTGGGGCTAAGAAATTCTCTCTGACACATATACTTTGCCTTATAATTCCTGATATTTTTTACCTACACATATAACTATTACTCGAATGTACCTCTATGGAAATGTCCTGTTTCACTCTTGTCTTCCTCTCCCTATCCACTCCTAAAACATGCAAGCTACTCAAAATGCTGGCCAACAGTTATGTTCTCTAAGCTGTGTCTTGTACCTGCATGCGCTGTTGGGACATTGCAGGACCAACTATGTTATTTCCATGCACGACAAAAATAAAGATTTACAAAAAAAAAAAAAACGTTTTGCCAGTGGTTTATCTTTTGGCTGTTACATCTTCTCTGTTATTGTCCTCATTTCAGCTTGGTGGTTTAATATAAGTTACCAGGCCCTTTTTTTGTGGAACAGATTATGCCAACAAGGTTGTCAAAAAAACATCAGAAATGTGATGATTGCAATCAGATCAACATCGTTAACAGCTCATCATCAGCTGTTAACATGCAGGTAATTATCAAATGATAGATTGACTGATCAAGGCCCTAATTTCAAAATGTCCTTGCAGGCTTATCAAGATGAAATACATATGGATGCTCAGCTTCCTTTCTTGTGAATGGTATTTAGCCTTTCTCACATATCAAAATATTAAACTACCAAAGAATATATATCTTTGATTTATTTGCAGCAAAAGATAATTTTCCATTTTTTTTATTTTTTTTTATGCATTTGGGGAAATAAATGGAACCTATAATCAATTATTGCAAGTGAGACAGTTCCTCCAAATTAGTTACATGTTTTCTCAGGCCCTGGTCATTATATAACTATAGATAAAACATGTTAATTCTAAGAGTATATTAGGATGACATCCTCTTGTTAGCCAAGTTGAATGCCAAATTACCTTACATGAAAACTTAAGAAGAGTTTGTTTTCAGAAATGAGTGGAATGTCTCTGTTCATTTATAACATTGAGTGCATAACATAAATCGTAATATGATTATTAAAATAAAATCTGTCAACTAAATCGAATACCAACCAGACCAGGAAAAGTGTATTTAAAATTATGTGGAAAATGGTTGAAAAATTCAAAAAAATATTACTGTTATTTTTCTAAAGTGCAAACATATTCCATAACACAGTACAATAGGCAATATAAACATAAAGTAACCAATTCAGGCAAGAAGGAAAAAGAAGCAATGTGTTTGAAAAAGTACGGTACAAATATAAAGTTGGGAGGTTTCCATCTAACTACAAACATTTTATTACATAGGTTACACGATATATATGAAGGCTGATGGGTTTAGAGCAGATGGTGAGATCATAAACTGTGTGAAAAAAGAGGAGTATAATATTGTGGCAGAGGAATTACTCAGTTTTAATATGCTTTCTTAAAGCCTGGGCTGTAGAGTTTCAAAGGACTGAAACTAGAGAAAAGACTGAAGTTAGGAAGAACATCCCACAAGCATTGTGAAGAACCAGAAAATTCTTGATAAGATAGAGTTACTAGTGGGAGGAAACGGATGAATGTCATTTGCGTAATGGAGGTATAAATATGATTTGTAGTTTGAGGTTCAGTTGCGGAGAGCTTTATCGGCAAGGCATTTAATGTAAAAAGTAACAAGGGGGCAAAAAGCTACTTAAACTGCAGTAACTGAGTCAATGCATCTCTATGGGGAACTTTAATCATCTCCATGCTGCACTGTACGAGGAAGCACCTCTAGTGGCCGTCTGAGTGACGGCCACTTGCCAGCAACGTAAACATTGCCTTTTCTCTGAAAAAGCAGTTTTTACAGTGTTAACACTGCAGGACATGCTTCAGACATCAGAACCAATACATTAAGCTGTAGAGGGTTTGGTGACTATGGTGTCCCTTTAAATAGGCTAGTGGGGAGAGAGAAGTACTGGGAGCCTTGGCCAGTGTCCTCTGTAGTCCAGACAGTCTTAATAGAAGACCTACAGGGACAGTTATAGAGGGTGTAAAAAAAATGGTGTAAAGGGTGTAAAAAAAAGTTCTCCTCCATTGTCTGAGTGTGAGGCTGGCAGGAAGTGGAAGGGTTCATTTCCCATCTGCCCACTAACAGCCTCTCACACAGGAAATGCCTTGCAAGAGGATCAGGGGTAGCTCTGATACAATCTGATGTATATTCTCATAAGATCTAGCATTGAGACATAGGTAAAAAAAAAACGATTACGTTTTCTTCCATCAGTTTTTTTGTTAGCAAATTATTATCTATATTAAGCATCTTCCATTAATGAGACATAGGTAATGCTTGCAAAGGAAGGCAGACTGGATGTTTCCCTTTAATGAGGAGGACTCGCAACCACTAATACAGTCATAGTTCATTTTACCGTGTATTTACGAAACTACACAAGGAAATCAGTAATACCTGCACTGTCAATTTACACAAGGTTTAGTAGGGACTAATCTGTCTTAAAGTGTTTTTCTTACGCCTGATATTATCTGACACAAGGAAGAGCTTACGTCAGCTCCATTTCCTGTGTCAGAGAATGCACTCAACCTGCCTCCTTGACACTGGAAATGGAGCCGACGTAAGCTCTTCCTTGTGTCAAAGAAATTCAGGTGTAGGAAAAATACATAGGACATAAAATGTCTTATGGTTTAAAAAAAAAAAAAAAAAAAAAAAAGTTCAGAAATAAAGAAAATAAGAACAGATTCTGAGAGAGGAAACAATAGGAGAAAGGTAAGTTCTGCATAACAGTGCCGCTTTAACCACAAGTCCAATTAGATCATTGCATGGTTTTATAAGAAATATATGCACAGGTCATTTTTTTAGGTTTTGCCACTTTACTCACAAGCTTTCTTACTCATATTTGCATGACAGATAAGTTTATGTTACCCATAAGAATCTACACACTAAACGGTTTTTAGAATGTTTGGGCAGCAGAGCTTAACTGCTTTACTGTCAGTTAATTATAAAAGTAGCTACAGTCCATAGTTGTCGAATATTTTAACATCCACCACATCAACTCGCCCACTTACTTGGGTAAATACACACTGTCCATAAAGGTGTGTTTGGGAGCTTAATTTTCTTTAAAATATAAACATTTGCATGCAGTACATGGCAAAATCACATCATTCCAAGGAAAAAATAATCATCTCTAATACTTCCACGAGGATTTATTATAACCTTTCCCCTTAGTCTGTTTTGGCTGTGCTCGAGCTGCTAAAGTCTCTCTAAGGACATGTTTTAAGAAATGCATTTTGTCCATTATGTCTGTGTGGCAGAAATTATTCACAATAGAGGTTAGCAGCATACTGCACTAGTACGTGCAAAAGATGACATTGTTTCTTGTGACATCAATAGTTATTATAGTCTGAAACCTGTTTTGTAAAATGTAAAATCATTTTTGCTACAGCCTTTTATCCTAATAGGACTGATATATTGCCATGGTTTGTGCCTATATTTATATTATGCTTTGTATAAAGGATTTTCAAAGCCCTTCTCTCAACATCGCACCTATCTGGATTGATGTTCTTACTATGCTTTAAAGGTATATCCCAAGAATAGTATTTCAGTCCATTGTTATATATGCAGTTTGCACTAAAGAATCCATCCTATACTAGTTATAAAGCAAGCATTAACCCCGTCTCACAACAGCTGCTTGCACACAGGTGGACTGAACATTCACATATTTTAATGCAGAAAGAAGTACTCCTGCAGGTCGAAACAAAAAAATCCCAAGTACCCTTGGCACGAGAACGTAATTGTTTTTAATTTAAATTCCAAATTAAACATATGGGCACTATGTAAGTTAACCCCATATTAGAGAACAAGCCTGATTAAAGGTAGCAAAGAATATGTTAAAGATAAATAACATATCGTGAATGTTGTGTATGTAAGGAGAAGTGTATGAACTATTAATCTGAACTATAAAAGTTACAAAATTAAACTATATCACACACATAATAGTTACACACGGATGACACTGACACACACACATTTACACATACAAGATACTACACACATTCACTGACAGATACACTCACTGATTTCACACACTTACTGACACACACTCTCACTTATTTTACACATGCTAACTGAAAGACACACATTCACTGACAGACACATAAACATTCACATTCTCTCACACAATCACAAATTATTATTATTATTTTTTTTATTAACTCCACTCAGCCTCTCTACCTTTGAGAGGACTGGTTTGGATCATTTCCCCAGGGGTCCAGTGGGGATTCTTTCCATAAGGTCTAGTGCATGGTCTGCTCCCTCTCGTGTTATTTAGTGATGCTACAGTGACGTCATAACCCAGCATCAGCGCAGGCTACAGCCTTCCGCAAGACACTGTATTTGGGCAGAGTAGACACCTGCCACCCTGGGAAGCAGGTGCTTACTCTGCCTTAGGACGCAGCTGCCTGCCTCCTGTGGGGGCCCTAAGGTGGTCAGCCAGCTCTTGGCGTACCTCCTGCTATTGGTGCGCATACCCAATGGGGTAAGCATATCACAGGTTAAGAAATAAGGTTTTAAAGAACCTGATATTTATCCATGTCTCCAAACAGTCTCTGATTTTGCAGGAGACTCATGGTTTCTCTGGTATTCCACTTATACAGACATCAGAAAAAATAGACTCAAAAAACAAGCATATTAAATGTTTTTGAGCTGTGTGAGATGAATGAAGAAGATTTATGTCCAAGTGACAGTGCTTCTGCAGTGTCTTGTATATCGGTTGCCAGGTTAACAGACTTGCACGGTTGTCTTTCAACCTAGAGCATGTACACGTTAAAGTGTCCAATTTTTGTTAAGTCCTCACTCATGTAGCCCAAAGCCCTCCCACTCAGCTCTGTGTCAGTTTCATATTGCCTGGTGTGGTGAGATATGGTCATCTCCAATTCATAATTAAATCCTATGTTAATGTCAATAAAAAGACAAAAATAAATAGGGAATAACTCTGGTTAAAGGGACACTATAGTCACCTGAACAACTTCAGCTTAATGAGGTTGTTCAGGTGAGTGCTACAGCTACCCGGAGCCTTTTTCTTGTAAGCACTGTATTTTCTGAGAAAATGCAGTGTTTACATTGGAAGCTTGGAACACCTCTTGTTGCAGTCAATCAGACGGCCACCAGAGGGACTTCCGAGTTCAGAGGCCCTAAAAAGGCCTCTCGTCCGATGCATTCTGGGTGAATGCATCAGACGGGCTATCAGTACACAAAGCACTGTGAACGCGCTTTGTGTGCTGATAGCCTGTCAGCACTGCTGTGGGCGTGGCTTCAGCTGACAGCTTCAGCTTCAGCTGACAGCTGAAGCCCGAACCCACAGGGACGCTTACTGTCCACAATAGTGGTTGAGGGGGGGGGGGAGACCTACTCTCCTTCCCCCCCCGGCCCCCACCGCTGTGCGGCGGGTGGGGGCCCTAAAATTATCAATAAGGGGGGGGGACCTACTGTCCCCCCCCGGCCCCCACCCCTGTGCGGGCGGCGGGTGGGGGCCCTAAAATGATCAATAGGGGGACCTACTGTCCCCCCCGGCCCCCACCCCTGTGCGGCGGGTGGGGGCCCTAAAATGATCAATAAGGGGGGACCTACTGTCCCCCCGGCCCCCACCCCTGTGCGGCGGGTGGGGGCCCTAAAATTATCAATAAGGGGGGGAACTACTGTCCCCCCCGGCCCCCACCCCTGAGCAGTGGGTGGGGGCCCTAAATACAAAGGAGGGGGGGGACCCTAGTTAACCCTCTCCCCCACCCCCCCACCCAAAAAAAAATATCTCCCTACCTACCCCCCTCACCCTAAAAATAATGAGGGGGGGAACATTGTAAAAACCTGTAAAAAAAAAAAAAAAAAAAAAGAGATAAAAAATACTTACCATTCGATGTTTTCTTTCTTCTAAAATCTTCTTTCTTCAGCCCCAAAAAAGGCCAAATAAAAATCCATAATAACCGACGCAATTTAAAAAAAAAAAAAAAAAAAAACAGCGCAAAAAAAATAATCCATCTTCACCCATGGAGGGCTCCGCGCAGACTGAGCTCCGCAGGGTGGGAAAGGCTTATAAAGCCTTGCCCCGCCCTGCAATTAGGCTAAGAACACTCTGATTGGTGGGTTTAAACCAATCAGAGTGCTCTTTGTCATTTTACAAGCGTGAGAAAGTTCTTTGGAATTTTCCCACGCTTGTAAAATGACACAGAGCACTGTGATTGGATGGATTTCAAGCCATCCAATCACAGTGCTCTTTGTCATTTTACAAGCGTGGGAAAGTTCTTTGGAATTTTCCCACGCTTGTAAAATGACACAGAGCACTGTGATTGGATGGATTTCAAGCCATCCAATCACAGTGCTCTTTGTCATTTTACAATCGTGGGAAAGTTCTTTGGAATTTTCCCACGCTTGTAAAATGACAAAGAGCACTGTGATTGGATGGCTTGAAATCCATCCAATCACAGTGCTCTGTGTCATTTTACAAGCGTGGGAAAATTCCACAGTAGGTCCCCCCCTTATTGATAATTTTAGGGCCCCCACCCGCCGCTCAGGGATGGGGGCCGGGGGGGGCAGTAGGTCCCCCCCCTCATTGAGAATTTTAGGGCCCCCACCCGCCGCACAGGGGTGGGGGCCGGGGGGGAGACAGTAGGTCCCCCCCCTCATTGATAATTTTAGGGCCCCCACCCGCCGCACAGGGGTGGGGGCCGGGGGGGAGACAGTAGGTCCCCCCCCCTCATTGATAATTTTAGGGCCCCCACCCGCCGCACAGGGGTGGGGGCCGGGGGGGGACAGTAGGTCCCCCCCCTTATTGATAATTTTAGGGCCCCCACCCGCCGCACAGGGGTGGGGGCGGGGGGGGGACAGTAGGTCCCCCCCTCATTGATAATTTTAGGGCCCCCACCCGCCGCACAGGGGTGGGGGCCGGGGGGGGACAGCAGGTCCCCCCCCCTTATTGATAATTTTAGAAAGCGAGCTGAGCTGTCAGTCAGACAGCTCAGCTCGCGAACGCGCATTCCGCGCACATGCGCGGTAAAGCGCTCAGGTTCTTCATAGGGCGGCATTCAATGCCGCTCTATGAAGAACGCGATTGGTGCAGCGCGAAGCCGTCCCATTGGGCCCCGCGATTTCGTCATTTTGACGAAAAAGGGGGCGCGGCCTAGCGGGGAGCTCGGCGCTGGAACGGAGGTAAGTTTTTAATATAAAAACACCTCGAAATTTTTTTTTAATGAATGAAAGTACATATAAAAGCAAGAAGGAAGGCTGGGGGACCTGTCTTTCTTGCTTTTATATGGTGACTATAGAGTCCCTTTAAGCATATTTGGGAAGTTATTGCCATTTTTATCTCACTCAACAAGGGTGTTAGGTTTTTTGCACCCTCTATTACTTAGCCTGCTAACTATTAAAAGTTACGTTTTAATACTCAAGGGACGTTTTTGTAATTTGGCATTACTCTTTTCCATTTTTGTTTCCCCCTTCATGACACGCATCTTTAATACTTAACAGAGTACCCATTTGCTGCTATGACCTCCTGCAAATGAGATGCATAACCAGACTCAAGTCTTCTTTTGCAACCAAGCCAAGGTCCAATGATGCCCAAGCTTCAGCTTCCTCAAAGATGGCATGACGTTTACTCCTAGAATTTCCTGATAGTTCAATGAATCCATCTTGCCGTCCACATGTTGCAGGCTTCCACTGCCAGAGAATGCATAGCAGCCCCAGAGCATCACAAGCCACCACCGTGCTTAACTGTAGGCAGAGTGTTCTTTTCAGCATATGCTTCATTCTTCTTCCTCCAGACATACTGCTGATCCATGTTTTGTTTCATCACTCCACAGAACAGAATCCCAAAACGTCTGTGGCTTATTTATATGATTTTGAGCTTATTCGAGCCAACTTTCCTTGTGCTTTTCGGTCAGTAGTGGTGTACATCTTGGAGTTCTGGCATGGAAACCTTCTGCATTTAGTACAAGCTTACAGTGCTTACAGGAACCTCAGTGCCTGTTGCTATGAAGTCTTGCCGCAGGTCTTTTGCAGTCACTCTGGGGGTTTTTACAACCTGCCTTCTCAGAAATTTGGTTGTAGCCATTGATAGCTTCCTTTTTCTGCCCCGCCCAGGTGGTTTAATCACTGTTCCTTTAACTTTTAACTTGTAAACTGTGATTTCAGTGGTGTCTCTAGTAACATTCATTGCCTTTGCTATCTTTTTGTATTCTGTTCCTTGTGAGAGATGATCTTTTCTCTTAACTGTGTGAGCCATTATTTTAATTTAGCCATATTTCTAACATGCAGTCAAATATGACACTCAACAAACCCCTAGCCAGTTCAGGTATTTCAAGTATTCCAGCTCAAGCACACCTGATGCAACTAATGAATCTGTTTTTCATATTTGTGCTGATGTGAGGGATTCTATTCAGGGGGTTGAATCATTTTGAGACTGGAGAAGTCATTATAAGTAGCATTTTCAGTTGAATTTGGGGAAACCACTTAAACTATTTGTTGTGTAGAGCTATTTCATTTGTTCACTGCAGACAGCTACAAGTCTGTAAATTTTGACAATAAACATGATTTTCAATGGGGGTTGAATAATTGTGATTACAATTGTATACCATTTTAGTTTTGTGTCTTTTGAAATAAAGGTAAGTAGTGCTTTATGAACTAAATAAACAATGATGCCATTTGACATTGATCAGTTGTCCTGTTTTTGGGAGTTAACCCTACTGTGATGGAACTAAGCATAAGGTCCAACTAGGAGTTTGATGGATTCCTGGTGTAGTGTGAATAGACATGCACTCCACTGTTTAAATTAAAGGGATTCTATAAGGTAAGTAATACAAATTTGTATCCTTACACTATAGTTCCCTCTGCTCCTTCCTCTCTTTGTATTCCCCCTTCCCTCCCGCAATGCTTTTCTATTGGGATTTTACCATGCAAAGTGAGTTAGCAAAAGTCAGTTAGCAAACAGGAAGTGCCTATAGTAGCGGTCTGATTGGCAGTCTTAGTCCTTCAATTTAATTATTGCAGTTTCTTAAAAACTGCAATGATTTACATTGCAGGACTAATGGGAACAAGGAAACTGCACCCAGACCAATGAGATGAAGTGTTCTGGGTGCCTATAGTGTCCCTTTAAGAATTCACATTGCTTGTCATGCAAAGACGAGAGCTGCTCGCAGTCAGAACCAGATGGTTCTGATATAATATCCTGGCTGATTGCTGGGAGGCTTTAGTGCATGTAGAAGCTTTAGTGCATGTAGAAGCATGTAATCTGAAAACTGATATAATAAAGCTCTTAGTAAGCATACAGCAATACTACTCTAGCTGTGATCATGAAATAAGAAGCACACACACAAAAAAAAAATAATGTCAACATTTCTTCTTTTAAATTTTGATGATCCTGGTTGAAATCTCATTATCATTTTGGGGTAGATTTTTATGCTCTGAGACACAATTCTTTACTAATCCACTTCTCCTGTCCTCTAAATATTTAAAGGACCACTATAGGCACCCAGACCACTTCAGCTCAATGAAGTGGTCTGGGTGCCAGGTCCCCCTACTTTTAACCCTGCAGCTGAAAACATAGCAGTATACACTGCAGGGTTAATCCAGCCTCTAGTGGCTGTCTCCCTGACAGCCACTAGAGGCCGTTTCCGCAATTTACACAGAGTAAATCGCACTTATTTGACGCTGGACGTCCTCACAGAGTCCAGTGTCAAATAAGACCCCCATAGGAAAGCATTGAGTAATGCTTTCCTATGGGCGGGTTTGAATGCGCGCGCGAGTCTGGCCGTGCATACGCATTCGGCTCCACTCGGGAGCGGACGTAGGTGGGGGAGGAGAGGTCACCAGCGCAGAGGGAGCCCGGCGCTGGATTAAGGTAAGTGGCTGAAGGAGTTTTAGCACCTTCAGCGCCAAGGGAGGGGGGCACTTCAAGAGCCTATAGTGCCAGGAAAATGGGTTTGTTTCCCTGGCACTATAGGATCCCTTTAATAACATGCTCATAGAATTAATAGTACTGTCAATATAGCTTGCAGTCAATTCTCTTTTTGGATAGAATGTTCTTTCCCTTTTGTGTAATTATACATCCTTCACCTACACTGTGAGCTGGTTTGTAGGTTGTTTTTGTATCTCAAGGATTTTGGTATAGAGGTAAAATCGAAAAAAATATATATAATTCCAGCAACAATATTTATTCTTGTGTTTTTTTTTTTTTTTTAGGTAAGGCATCCAAGGTAACAATATTTCAACTAGGGAAACAACTGAGCTGTTCACATATCAAAAACCCACTGTAATACAAAGCAAGAATCACAGGCGATATTTCAGCTTGAAAAAACTGGTGCTTGGTGTGTATGAAATACACATATCAATACATAAAATGCAAATGTTCATGGCAACCACAAACCAATATGTATGTAAGAAAGAAAGGTGATAGAAATAATCATAGAAGCAGGGGAAGCGAGAGGGCTTGAGTAAACACAGTGAATGTGAGTTTCAATTGATCAAAGAATGCAGAGAGTTAGCTTATGCCAGGGCTTGACACATTGATTTGGAATCTAGGAGCCAGCTAAAAAAGTTAGGAGCCAGTCATGTTTCAGTCTCTTCAAGTTCTGCAAGGAGGCACTGAATTTTCCTCATAGAGATTCATTAATTTAATGAATCTCTATGAGGAGATGCGGATTGGTACATTTGCTGCGCATGCACAAAATCCTCCCAATGCTTTCCTAAGGGAAAACATTGGCTTAGCTGAGATCATAAAGATTGATAATCTCAGCCATGGCGAAACTGGCACGGCATTGGAAAATAAGAAAATGGTGAGTAAAAACACCTTCCTCATGTGAGGTACCCGGGTGAAGAATTAAGTATTCTCCACCCGGGTCTATAAAAATAAAAGAAAAATCAGGGTGGTGGGGCGGGGCTTAATGAGCAGCGAAGGCGGAGCTTGACTAGCAGCCTGTGTGTGACTGTCTGCCTGCTTGTTGTGACTGCCTGCCTGTGTGTGTGACTGTCTGCCTGCCTGCCTGTGTGTGTGACTGTTTGTGTGTGACTGCCTGCCTGCCTGTGTGACTGTCTGTCTGCCTGTGTGACAGTCTGTCTGCCTGTGTGACAGTCTGTCTGCCTGTGTGACAGTCTGTCTGCCTGTGTGACAGTCTGTCTGCCTGTGTGACAGTCTGTCTGCCTGTGTGACAGTCTGTCTGCCTGTGTGACAGTCTGTCTGACTGCCTGCCTGTGTGTGTGACTGTCTGTCTGACTACCTGCCTGTGTGTGTGACTGTCTGTCTGCCTGACTGCCTGTGTGTGTGTGACTGTCTGCCTGCCTGTTTGTTGTGACTGCCTGCCTGTGTGTATGTGTGTGTGACTGTCTGCCTGCCTGTCTGTGTGACTGACAGACAGACTGTCTGCATGTGTGTGTGTGTGTGTGTTCCTGACTGCCTGCCTGTGTGTGTGACTGTCTGACTGCCTGCCTGTGTGTGTGTGTGTGTGTGTGACTGCCTGCCTGTGTGGGTGTGTGTGTATGTGACTGTCTGCCTGTGTGTGTGACTGTCTGACTGCCTGTGTGTGACTGTTTGCCTGTGTGTGACTGTCTGTCTGTGTGTGTGCCTGCCTGTGTGTGTGTGTGGCTGTCTGACTGTGTGTGACTCCAATTGTGTGTGTCGCTGTAGCTGTGCCTGTATGTGTGACTATCTGCCTTTAACGGAGTGTGTGTGCCTATCAGCGTGCGTGAGTGTCTGCATGCCTGTAACAGAGTGTAAATAGGTATAGTCCAAAATGGTTTGTCAGTTCCAATAGGTGTCTTGAGGTAAAGTAGGTATAGTCACTAATTCCGCTGTGGGGGTAGATTCTCTTGTTGTAGTATTTTCTACCGTCTCGTAATATGGAAGACACAAGGTGAAAAAGACTAATCGTGCGGAGTGTATACACTTAATGTGATAGTATAAAAATGATATATGTTACACTCACATTTAGTTGAGCTATAGCCAGCTCGGGGTTTGTAGGCATACAGCGGTATAATCCCCGCTGATGGGATATATTGTTGCTTGTCCTCCAAGGGGTACGTCCAACTCTCAGGAGAAGAGGGAAATAAAAACAGCAGATAGTGCTCTCCGATTGATTGATTAAAAGGTGGTGAATAACATAAGATAAAATATACTCACAAATAGAGTGCAGATCACACTGCACTCAGGTAATAGCGTTAGTGGTATAATCCCCACTTCAGGATATGTAGAATAAAAATGCCAGGAAAAAAAAAAATAAAATAAAATAATAGTAATAATTGTGTATATAAAATGATAGTGGTACACTAATTAGACCAAAAAATCATTTATTATAAAATAACACAATATAAATAACCATTTAACGCGTTTCACCGCTGGGGCTTTATCAAAAATGGAATAACATATTACCTGGCACATAAAGAATTTATATAGGTACTGGTACTTTAAAAAATGGCGCCAAGATGACATCATTGTTCGGCAGCCAGTTAAAATCATACAATTAACATTTCACATAAAATAAGTAAAAGCTTTAAATAAGAATATGCATCATATTCCTTAATGTACCTTATCCTTGTGGGTTACATTCTGTTCAAAACCGAAGTCTTAAAACATAGATTTGAATAACTTTTAAAAATTGCGCGTCACGTGACTCGCACAGCATCTTGGGGAATGTAGTGTGCGAGTCACGTGATCGGCGTGAGGTAGTGCAGCCGTCCTATTGGTGGGCGGCATGTACTCCTCTGAAGGTGGGGCAACGATCATCACGTGACCCGCGGCCAATAAGGAAGTAGTGTGCGGGTCACGTGGTCGGCAGATCGGCGAAAGGGCGCTTGGGAGATGTAGTTTAAAGCGCCCTTTTGTCTAAAAATCGGATTAAATGAAAAGGATTCTTTACTTTTACACATATAGATAGACTTAAGAATAGACATAATGTTTATATTTTGGTTGGACATATTTTGTATTCATATAAAAGTTAAATTGATTGTGTTGATATAAATTAGGGGGGGGGGAATTAATTAGAGACATGTGTATGGGAATTATATAACAAATATTAATAATATGATTATTAAAATACATAAAACAATTTTAAATCTAATAACACATTATATGAACCATTTTAAAAGGACTAGATAACAATATCATAAACAAAAAAGAATTTGATTATTTGTTTTTAAAGTACCCTCGGATTCCGGTAATTTATTTTTTACCAAAAATACATAAAGATGCTAAAAATCCCCCAGGTAGACCAATTGTATCCGGGATTAACTCTCCACTGTGTAATTTATCTCAGTATATTGATATCTTGCTACAACCAGCAGTAAAACTTACAAAATCTTATTTGAAAGATTCAATGTCACTGCTGAGATTTTTAAACAGTTTTAATTGGGAACCAGATCTTATACTTGTCACATGTGATGTCACCTCATTATATACCATCATCCCTCACCAACTTGGATGTGATGCTGTCAAAACTATATTATCCAATGAAAAAAGAATTCCGGATACTCAGATTGATTTTATTGTAGAAGGTATTAATATCATTTTAACCAATAATTATTTCTGGTTTTATGATTCTTTTTATCTCCAAAAGAGGGGGACAGCTATGGGGACCAGGTTTGCTCCCAGCTATGCCAATCTCTTTATGGCAGACTGGGAATCCAGCGCCATTTGGGGACAACATGCCTGGGAGCAAAACCTGGTCTCCTATTTTAGGTATATTGATGATTTATTTTTTATATGGAAAGGCTCAGAGGACTCACTTAATTCTTTTATATCCCATCTTAATTCTAATAATAGAGGGATTGTTTTAACATGTGAATATAGTAAAGAAACAATTAACTTTTTAGATTTATGTATTTTTATCAAAGAAGGCACAATTCACACTAAAACACATTTTAAAAAAGTATGCACCAACACTGCAATTGACCACACCAGCTGCCATTATAAACCATGGCTTGAAAGTGCACCCAAAAGTCAGTTTTTACGAATACGACGCAATTGTTCCCATATCGATGATTTCAGTGAACAATCACAGTTTTTAAAGAAACAATTTAAAGAAAAAAACTATTCCCCCACAAAACTGGATAACACTATACAAACAGTGAATGATAAATCAAGAGAGAGTCTTCTTACCTATAGGGATAAAAGTAACACAGAAGCCCCCACCCTCCCGATTATTTTTAACTATAACAATAAAAGTGGTTTTATCAAGAAAACAATAAAAAAGCATTGGCATCTCCTAAAACAAGACGATATCTTGAAAGACATTTTACCAACACAACCGAAAATTGTTTTTAGAGGTGCTCCCAATTTTAGATCCATTCTGACTAATAATTACACGAAAGAAATCAAAAATACCCAACACACTTTTTTAAATGGAGCTAAAGGTTTTTACAAGTGCAAAAGATGCATTGTATGCAAGAGTACTGACCCCTCCACACAGTCCAAAATTACTAGCTTCAGATCTAACAATACTAAGAAGAACTATACTATAAAAGACTTTATAGGCTGTAATACCACCAATGTCATCTATCTATTGGAGTGCCCTTGTGGCCTCCAATATGTGGGCATGACCACCAGATGTCTTAAGGTTAGATTAGCAGAACATTGCAGAAATATAAAGAACGGATATCCCATCACTCTGTATCAAAGCATTTTGTCAAACATAACCGAGATCCTAAATTCCTCAAATGTATAGGAATCAAGAAATGCAAAATGCCATGGAGAGGTGGAAATATGAAAAATATTCTAGGGAGATTAGAAATGGAGTGGGTGTTTAATTTACAAACTTTAACCCCCCAAGGTCTTAATGTTGATTTTGATTTATTTAATTTTTTATGATGTTATTAAATTATATTATCATTTTTATTTCTTTGCTGTCAGTTTGGGGCTATCCTACTCATAGTTGTCAACTACGGCATTATGGTCTAGGATACCCCCAACCTGACAGCATTCCTCACTGCTATTTGCAGCATATATATATATATATATATGTCAACACACATTCAATGTATGCATTACAGTTGCAGTATGTACATTTAATCCCCACTATAATCATTTTTTTATGTGGCATTCCTATGTTTTTACCTATCACCATTTTATTATATAATGGTTCTCAAAATGTTTTATTATACCTAAGTTAATTTAAAAAAAAAAAAAAAAACTTTTAAAAAATATATTTATTTAAAATACTCCTTTTAAAATGGTTCATATAATGTGTTATTAGATTTAAAATTGTTTTATGTATTTTAATAATCATATTATTAATATTTGTTATATAATTCCCATACACATGTCTCTAATTAATTCCCCCCCCCCTAATTTATATCAACACAATCAATTTAACTTTTATATGAATACAAAATATGTCCAAACAAAATATAAACATTATGTCTATTCTTAAGTCTATCTATATGTGTAAAAGTAAAGAATCCTTTTCATTTAATCCGATTTTTAGACAAAAGGGCGCTTTAAACTACATCTCCCAAGCGCCCTTTCGCCGATCTGCCGACCACGTGACCCGCACACTACTTCCTTATTGGCCGCGGGTCACATGATGATCGTTGCCCCACCTTCAGAGGAGTACATGCCGCCCACCAATAGGACGGCTGCACTACCTCACGCCGATCACGTGACTCGCACACTACATTCCCCAAGATGCTGTGCGAGTCACGTGACGCGCAATTTTTAAAAGTTATTCAAATCTATGTTTTAAGACTTCGGTTTTGAACAGAATGTAACCCACAAGGATAAGGTACATTAAGGAATATGATGCATATTCTTATTTAAAGCTTTTTACTTATTTTATGTGAAATGTTAATTGTATGATTTTAACTGGCTGCCGAACAATGATGTCATCTTGGCGCCATTTTTTAAAGTACCAGTACCTATATAAATTCTTTATGTGCCAGGTAATATGTTATTCCATTTTTGATAAAGCCCCAGCGGTGAAACGCGTTAAATGGTTATTTATATTGTGTTATTTTATAATAAATGATTTTTTGGTCTAATTAGTGTACCACTATCATTTTATATACACAATTATTACTATTATTTTATTTTATTTATTTTTTTCCTGGCATTTTTATTCTACATATCCTGAAGTGGGGATTATACCACTAACGCTATTACCTGAGTGCAGTGTGATCTGCACTCTATTTGTGAGTATATTTTATCTTATGTTATTCACCACCTTTTAATCAATCAATCGGAGAGCACTATCTGCTGTTTTTATTTCCCTCTTCTCCTGAGAGTTGGACGTACCCCTTGGAGGACAAGCAACAATATATCCCATCAGCGGGGATTATACCGCTGTATGCCTACAAACCCCGAGCTGGCTATAGCTCAACTAAATGTGAGTGTAACATATATCATTTTTATACTATCACATTAAGTGTATACACTCCGCACGATTAGTCTTTTTCACCTTGTGTCTTCCATATTACGAGACGGTAGAAAATACTACAACAAGAGAATCTACCCCCACAGCGGAATTAGTGACTATACCTACTTTACCTCAAGACACCTATTGGAACTGACAAACCATTTTGGACTATACCTATTTATATTTTTATTGTATTGTTGTTTTTACTTTTATTTGATCCATTTTATCTGTGGCGCAACCTTTTTTTTCCTTTACTGTATATCTCTTATATAGAGGGTTAGAGGGTTACCCTCTAAAGGTCGCTGCCTGTTTAATATATTATTAGCGCTAACCTTACCCCCCTTTTTTTACTGTAACAGAGTGTGTATGACTGTCTGCCTGTGACTGTGTGTGTGTGTGACTGTCTACCTGTAACTGTGTGTGTGACTGTGTGCCTATAACTGTTCGTGATTGCGTGCCTGTAACTGTGTGTTTGGCTCTGTGACTGTCTGCCTGTAACTGAGCGTGTCTGACTGTCTGCTTGTAACTGTTTGTGTGACTGTATACAGGAAACTTGGTGGGGGGGCGCTGTGAAGACTTTTCGCACAGGGCGCCTAATGACCTAAGGTCGGCCCTGAATGTGATATGATGTCAATGTTGCTAAAATGTTATAGATTACGTTTACATAAATTACATGTTAATATAAGTGTTTTTATCTTAAGTTTGAATCATATAAACATTATTTTGATTACATTCTAGACAAAATCTATATGATAAATACCAGTTTGGTGGTTGTAGATCCACTAATGCTAAGCTCAAAAGTAATAACGCTTTAAAATCTTAAGTGTTTGAAAACCCTAAATTAAGTGAAAGGGTCTTCTAGATCTGTTATTTTTTTATATGTACAATTTAGTATGCCATATGTATCAACCAAAAAGTCAATTACAATGAAGAACGTCTCCTGCCAATGCTGAATTATCCTAACAGACTGAACAAGTAAGAAGATGAAACAGAAAATATGTTGCCCTCTCTCTGTTGATCATAAAAAGTATATAGTATATAAAGTGGATCCAGTGGATAAGAACATGATTAATGACTCATGCAAAAACTACAACAGATATTTCCTTAAGGAATCAGAAATCAACTATTGTGCAAAGAGAAAGAAAGATAAACGGTGAATATCAGAAAATACAAATTAGTAACAAAAAACAAAAACAAAAAAAAACACCTCTAGTGGAAATGAGACCAGCACTTCGTATACCTTGTTTGTAGAAAACTGCGTCAGACTAGAATGTTGTGGACTACATCTCCAATAATGCTCTTGCAGCCATATTGCTGGCAAAGCATCGGGAAAGATGTAGTCATCAACACGAGGAGTGCCGAAGGTTGCCTACCCTTGGTTTAGACCTTTGCTATAAATATCTATAAGCAGGGTGTCTGTCTGTCACACCTACTGCATTTTACACATTTTGCATTTCTAGGTCTATACTAATATTTCAGACCCTGTCTTCAATATTGCACATTAACCCCTTAAGACCGGAGGGCGTACAATTACGTCCTTTTTTAAGCGGCTCTAAACGCCGCCGGGCGTAATTGTACCCCCTCCGTTTTTTTTTTTTACTTACCCGGTCGCCGGCGATCCCACGCCGGCGATCGCGGTTGGGGGGACTCCCAGGGAGCCCCCCGCGGCACGTCCGCCCTCTTCAGCCCCCCCGGGCCATGTGAGAGTGAGGTCCTTTCGAGTGAATTTCACATTTTATTAAGGTATATACTCTATTACCTATTTCACTATAAGATTAGGTGTGCACTGATTGGCTTGTGACACAACGTTTAAAACTCTGGGGTCTATTTGAAAATATTGTATTAGCTTAAAAAGAAATGTAACACAGTCGACTTCTGCAGTAATTGCATGCAAGAATAATTTAGTGAAAGGGGAAATATATACGGTAAATGAATCATGAAGTACAAATATTGAATTACACCAAATTTCAATGACCACGGTTTACAGCATTTTTTTAAATGACAAAAAAAAAAACCTACGTATAAATAAGGCATATTTTACTTCCCGTTTAATACTAAATTTGTTAAGATTAAAGTTATTTTATAGTAAACAGACAATAAACAGACAATAAATAGGAACAATGCAAATGAGTTTTCATATCACTGTGTAAAAAAAAAAAAAAAAAATGGAGGAAACTAACAGACCTAATAATACTTCCATTTCATGTAATTACAATATTTGAGAAATGTAGAGACGTATAAACTGTTATAATGCACTTGTAATTTCTCACATTGACTACTGTAACTCTCTCATAATCGGTCTTTCCAGAAACCATACTTTCCTCTCTATAGTCCATCATGAATGCTGCTGCCAGGCTTATCTTGCTCTCCCGTCGTTCTTCTCATACGTCACCCCTCTGTCAATCGTTACATTTATTTCCATGTACATTAGAGGATTCAATTCAAAACATTAACTCTTACCTACAAAGCTTTCAACAACATTGCTCACCTAATTTATAAGTACACTCTTCTTTTATTCTGTACTTCATTGTGTTTTAACTTGAACTTGGAGCCCCTGAGGAAGTGAGCTATGACTAAACGTGTAGGGTGAGGAGTGGAGCACTACCGGATGCACCATAGCTCTGGAATTATAAGGAAGATGTGGGTCTGAAGAGTCTATCAAGAGGAATTTTCTGTTTTTCATTTGAGTGCCCTTATAGTGATTTACACTTGTGAGTGCAATTAGCTCTACATATTATTATTATTATTATTATTATTAATAAGATATTTTACCAGGAAAGATACATTGAGATCTCTCTCGTTTTCAAGTATGTCCTGGGTCAACAAAACATTGCATTGATATAATAGGGTACAATAAAGTACAAAAACAATATTAATACACGATATATACAAAACTTAACATAGAACAGGTAAGTAATATATAATCAACCATGACAGTTGCATTCTGTTTTGAGATATGTAGAGAGGGATCTCTTAAAGTAATTTAGGCTTGGGGAAGATTTGAAAATGTGCGGTAGATCATTCCATAATTGCGGTGCTCTGTAGGAGAAGGAGGATCGGGACGCTTTCTTTTTGTATTGAGGTAGACTTAATAAAGTGCTGGTACTGGATCAGAGGTTATAGGAGGTGAGAACAGCCGGGGATAGCATTCTGCTCAGGTAGGGTGGGAGCTTCCCAGAAATGCTCTTAAACACAAGGCTGGAAAGATAAAGGGTGCGTCTGGATTCCAGTGACAGCCAGTTTAGTCCTTTTAGCATGTCACAATGGTGGGTCATGTAATTACATTGTAGCACAAAGTGACAGAATGAGTTATAAAATGTATTACGTTTATTAAGGTGGGTTTGTAGTGCAGGTGCATTTACTACATCCCCATAATCAATGATTGGCATTAGCATTTGCTGTACAATATTTTGCTTTACTGTAGGGCTTAGGCAGGATTTGTTTCTGTACAGGGCACCTAGTTTTGGATAAAGTTTAGATGCAAGTTTTTCTATGTGGAGGCCAAAAGATAGATTGAGGTATAACAACATAGCCAGGTATTTGAAAGAGTGGACTGCGGTCAGTGTGCTATTTGATTTTGTTTAAATGCTTAGATGGGAATTTTGGGTAATTTGGGTAATTTAGGTACTGTTCCAAAGATCATTGTGACAGTTTTGTCAGTGTTCAGGAAGAGTTTGTTTTTTGCGATCCACTTTTTTACCTCTGTGAACTAGTCTTGGAGCACAGCCTCAAGCTGCGGTAGGATTTGCTTGCATAGATTACTGTGTCATCTGCGTACATGTGTACATTTGAGGATTTGCAGACATTAGGTAGATCATTTATAAATAATGTGAATAGTTGAAGGCCGAGAATGGAACCTTGGGGAACAACACATGTGACTGGGAGAGAGAGGGAGTTGCTGTCAGAAAAGGACAGGTATTGTAATCGATCCGATACATATGATCGAAACCAGGTTAGCGGACAATCCCCAATACCTGAGTTTTTTAGTTTGTGCAGTAGAATGTCGTGGTCTACTGTGTCAAAGACCTTTGCAAAATCAGGGAAAATAGCTCCAGTTAGGTCTTCTTGTTCCATGCCAGTTTGGATGTTATTGCAAACTTTTAAGAGGGCAGTTGTAGTGGAGTGATTTGGGCGAAAACCCGATTGATCAGGGGTCAGATAGTTTGATTGTTGGGAAAACTCACATAGTTGGGTATGGACGCATTTTTCTAAGATTTTTGACGATACTGGGAGCAATGATATTGGGCGATAGTTAGAAAACAAAGTAGTGTCACCACTTTTAAGGATAGGCACTACTCTCGCATTCTTCCAATTTGTATGTATCCAGAGATTTGTTAATTAGGGTTGTGACAGGATTTAGCAATTGCCGGCACACTGAGCTTCAACAGCATTGCTGGGATTTGATCAGGTCCAGACTGGTTTTTCATTTTTAGATTATTAAGGTGTTTTTTTAATGACACTAATAGGTACAGGTCTAAACTTGTCTATATTGGGTCTTTGCAAATTTTGTGGTGCCTAATCCACATTTGTAGTTTCAGGTCATTTATTTGCTAGGGTGGTGGAGCATCCGACAAAATAATTGTTAAAGGCATTTGCTACATCTAAAGGAAGTTGCGGGGTTTTATTGTCCTCTTTGACAGTGGAGGGTTGGGAGTGGATTGGGAGAGTTTGTAAGTTATTTATAACTTTCTGAAAGTTTCTAGGGTTTGAAATGTTATTGTTCAGATTTTCACAGAAATATTGGGCCTTGGACAATTTTGTTTGTTTTGTGCATATATTTCACCATTGTCTATATGCACAGTGATCATTCATAGAGCCAGTACGCTTGAACTTTGAGCACAATGAATCCTGAAAATGGTACATTTGGTGGAGGTCAGCTGTGATCCAATTCATATGTGCCCCTTTTACTCTCACCTTACGCAGTGGGGCATGCAAATGTCTAAATTGTAGGAGTTTGGACTGAAATAATTCAACTGCACAGTCTAGATCTGGAATTTGGTTTAATCTGCGCCATGGGAAGTTCTTGATGTCATTTAGAAAGGATTCAAGATTAAATTTTTTGAAGGACCTGGTGATTTTAACCTTGGGAGAGGATTTAGTAGCTTTTATTTTGCGCACGCAGTACACTAAGCAGTGGTCACTGAAACTGTTAGGGAGAACACCGGCCTCCTGGATTCTATCGGGAGAAGTGGAGAGAATCCAATCGAGCAGGGTATAGTTCAGGCTTTTAATGTTTATGCGAGTTGTGGAGGAGTTTCTATTCTAGATGGACTGTATCTCCATTGTATGTTTTTTTTTCTGTATTGTCTATTATAATAGTGTTTGGGAAAGAACTGCCAAAAGTCGATAAGCCACCACAAAGTGCCTCTGGTGGCTGTCTAATAGCCACCAGTGGCAGTCTTAGTTCTGGAAAGTTATTATTGCAGTTTCTCAAAGGCTGAAATGATTTACATTGCAGGACTAAGTGGGCCTGGAACACTGCACCCGGACCACTTCTATGAGATGTGGGAATTTGGGTGTCCCTTTAAGGCACTTACTTATTTTGCACATAGTATACAATTTCTTGTTTTCAACAATGGTGCTATAAAAATGATGATAATAATAATAATAATAATCTCAATTAATTTATAGTTAATACACAATTAGTATTTATGGATCTATTCTAATATTTCAGACCCTGTCATAAAGTTTGCTCATTAAGGTATAACCTGTGGAATATTCTAAGCCAGGTGTTTCGGTAAAAGGATAAACAAATAAATTACAAATCTAAATATTTTAACCTTGTTTTATGACCCTGGCATAAATTGTGCCCATTAAGGTGTAAAAAAAACAACAACACAAACCACCCCAACAAGTTTGACGATTGACGAAGAGCCTCTATAGAGTAAAACATTAGGTTTGAAATTCCAGATATTACTAAATCTACTCCTTTTCTGTCTTAAAGGACCACTCTAGGCACCCAGACCACTTCAGCTTAATGGAGTGGTCTGGGTGCCAGGTCCAGCTAGGGTTAACCCATTTTTTTATAAACATAGCAGTTTCAGAGAAACTGCTATGTTTATAAATGGGTTAATCCAGCCCTCAAATCCTCTAGTGGCTGTCTCACTGACAGCCGCTAGAGGCGCTTGCGTGATTCTCACTGTGAAAATCACAGTGAGAGCACGCAAGCGTGCATAGCATTGATAATGCTTTCCTATGAGACCGTCTGAATGCGCGCGCAGCTCTTGCCGTGCATGCGCATTCAGCCGAATGGGAGGAGAGGAGGAGGATCGGAGGAGAAGAGCTCCCCGCCCGGCGCTGGAGAAAGGTAAGTTTTAACCCCTTTCCTCTCCCCAGAGCCCGGCGGGAGGGGGTCCGTGAGGGTGGGGGCACCCTCAGGGCACTATAGTGCCAGGAAAACGAGTATGTTTTCCTGGCACTATAGTGGTCCTTTAACTCTTGAAGAAACAAAATAGTAAGCAACACAAGGCATTTTCTTTAGCAGAAGGCCCCATGATTATTTTACCCACAGAAATATGGAGTAATACAATTTGCTTGTGTATGTTTTAAAAACAGAGAGAAAATGTAAAGGCCACCCATAGAGGAAACAGAGCCAGAGGCATGACATTCAGGTAGAAGTAAATAATAGCTGATTACCCTTTGCTTTGCCACAGAGATTATCCGAAGGTAACACAGCATCATCAGGAATATCAAAGAGAACAGAGGAATATACCATCTGAAAAGGAAAGAGAACACATTAATCCGGATTTAACCTTGATAGCGTAGAAAATGAAAACAACATGCCTTTCATTTTAGGCTGTTGTGCCATAATACATTGCAAAATGTTATAGTTTACACAACATTCTCAATTAAAATGAAATTAAAACTGCTGTGATTAAAAAAAGCTGTGCACTTTTAAAATAAATGTGATAACAATGTAACACAATAATAAATAAATGTGTACTAAAAGTGTCAAAGAATGTACTGGAGTTTACCATTAATGTCATACGATAGAATCCCACCATGGGGAATTACTGGCAGCTTGTAATAGTTATCTTTAACATCATTCTGTAAAATCCCACCATGGGAATTCACTGGTTGTTTGTTACTGATACCTTTAACATCTTACTACAGATAGCCAACATAATAACCTGCACACAGCTTACAACAATCACCCGCCCCCTGTAGATACCCCACCATGACTTTTTCCTTTAACATCTTATAGATTTAACAAAATCCATGTTACCTAAGTCCTATTTCTTATCACCTCCTTTAAAAATGTACACTTTAAAAATTGCCCCCTCCACACACACTTTTAATGTGCCATTTATATAATGCAGTATTTGTAACACTGCTAATAGCAGGCAAACTCCTCCCACATCACAAAGAGGTTCACCAATCAGGAGCCTCTCCATTTGGTCTACAGGGTCTGCTCCTATTCCATAAATGCAAGCATTTGACACCTTTGTAGGGTTAGTGCATACATAGTCGTAAATTATGTTTCGTGAGCCTCAAAATCAGACCGAGCAATATCATTACATAACCCATGCCACTTAATTCTCAGGGATATCTGCTTGAAAATTAATGTAAAAAAAATACAGAGAAAATGTTAAATATTCTAAAAAGTAGATGTAGAATAAAATAAACTAATTCAATGATGTATTCTGAAATAAACAGTGAAAACATAGATGTGATTCTTTATGAAACACATTGCCTATACGTCGCACTGGAATTCCACTGTTGACTTATCTCAATAAAAAGTTTATACACGAGTATAGTGGGGACTTCTATATCTTAGGTATGTCTGGAAATGATATTACAGGACAAAACTGGAATAATGCTTAAAGAGACACTGTAGGCACCCAGACCACGTCAGCTCATTGAAGTGGTCTGGGTGCCAACTCCCATCACCCTTAGCCCTAAAAGTGTAATTATTGCAGTTTTTATAGACTGGAATAATTACCTTGCAGGGTTAAATCCTCCTCTAGTGGCTGTCTATCAGACTGCCACTAAAGGGACTTCCGGCTTCTTAAACGACTTTTGGTCGTCTAAATGACGCTGGATGTCCTCACGCTATGCATGGGGACCTTCAGCGTCGCCGGAATCCCCATAGGAAAGCATTTAATAATGCCTTCCTATAAGGAGGTCTAATGCGTGTGCGGACATTCCCACGCATGCGCTTTAGGTCTCCTCTGCCAGCGGACGTTGGCGGGGGAGGAGCGTGAGTTAAGCCTGACCCAGCGCCGAGTGACATCAGTGATCAGTGACATCAACAGATCTTGAATCCTCTTTGGGTTTGTCAAGAGGGAAAGACGGAAGCAGCACTGGGTTATTGTGAGAGAGTTCTGGGAGATCCGGACATAATGCTTGACTCTGCCAAAATGGAGTTATCGACATCATCAATACTCTCTGTTGTCGTAGTTGGTGAAGGACCCTCGCAAGCATGGCGGACTGAGAAACATGGCGAACATGGGGCCCTACCTGAAGGAAGTCATTCATTGCTGTGCTTTCCAAATCCAGAAGCATACTGTAAAATTTTATGAATTGTCAATTGGTCCTAGAAATGAACAGGTCCACCAAGAATGGTCATTGTAGAAAATTCAGGTGCTGAAAGATGACTTTGTTTAGTCTTCTGTAGCTGTTGTCTCTCCAGTGTCTGCCATGAGATTGGCTGCATCTGGTAGATACTGTGATCTAAGTAGAACTAATAGATGTATTTTATAACATCTAAATCTTATTGTTTTCAGGTCATCATGCTGGGGATATCCCCTTTTTCGCAAATCATGTTTGGGCTTGATTAGACGATTGTGCTTGTCTCATTCTAAATATGATAAAAATGAGGCTTGAGCATTAATCTGTGGGTGGGTATTAATGTCTCTAGTGGATAGGATATTGAAACACAAGGGTTTGTTTGTTCTCAAAAGCTGATGATCATTAACATATCAAAGGGCTCCCTGTCTGGGCGGCAATCAAGACAAATGGCAAATGGGAGAGTTAGTTTGTGCTGAAGCCAGACTTAAAGGCTACTTGTGTGTGACTTCTCACACCTGGCAGAGTGGCTATGTTGGGGGTCCCATCTTCAAAGAGGAACTTGGGTTTTAAGCTATGACCTTCATTGCAATCAATTAACCCCTTTTGAAATATTAAAATGTATTGGTGGGGTGTTTGGAACGATTGTAGATTTTCCTGTACTTGAGGGATAAGTAAATTAAAGAGGTTTCCTCACACAATTATCTCTCAGGCACAGAGGATCTTGGGAGAAAATACCCTGTATGTTTGTGATGGAAACCCCTTGCAGGGGACTTTGCATAAAAGGGCCGTGTGTGGAGCTGAATAAAAACAGTCTACTCCCAGCATTAAGTCTCGGCTAATGTGTGGGGGGAACAGCTATACTGCTCTATTTACTTGCTATACCTGCTATACTCTGGAGGAGAGCTCTAACTACTGGGAGCTGGATCCAGGGTGGGAAGAGGCAGCAAGACCCTAGCCAAGCTGCGGCGGCTAGGGGATGGAAGTGCTTATGATGTCCTGGCGAAGTGCTTATGGTACTCAGCAATAACTAGTGATTTGCAAGGTACCCAGTCGGGGTACCAGGTGGTCCGCGACAACACACTGTAAGGAATCTAGAAGCCTAAGAACTGAACTGTTCGAGCAGGAAAAAGATGATTTTTCTGATTCACATCGAAACCTAAACAGTCGAGAAAGCAAAGACAAATCAAGTAGGAGAGCTTAGCCGAAAGACCATATCGCAGAAGAGAAGAATGCCATCATAGGTATGGTTGTGGATTCCCATGGACCATAGTTGTGCTAAGACTGGATTTAGGAGTTTTATTATCACCATGGAGCCGACCTGAGGCCAAAAGAAAGGCAGATGAATTGACACAGTTGATCTTTTCAAAGAAAACTTAGAAAACAATGACTCTTCTGCGTGATCAGTACTGAAAGCCAGGAGCATTTCTCCTGAAGGCAGTCGTGCACCACCTTGTCTAATGGCTTGCGCAGCCGAAAATGTATTCATTTAGCCAGGTGGTGTGGCTTTGACCATTCTGAGGATCTAGGATGCCTTATATACTGTGGATCAAACAATGGATTACCATCAGTGTCCATGATGACTTAGTTCTCTAGTAGAGAAAAACTATGTCTGAGCTTCGAACATTACTGATTCCCAAATGTATCTTAATTTGTCCTATAGTTCCAGTCATCCTCCTCCTCAGAGGCCAAGTTTTATGCCGGTCACTCTTGAACTATTGAGGATGGAAAAGGATCCTCTTCATCAGAAGAGTTAGCAGGCAAGGCAATACAATAATCATACAATAATCAGTGTATGTAAAAAGGCCCAGCTGTTAGTGTACACAATACATAAATATATACTGACCAGTCTGTGCCTAAGGGTTTACTCAATCCAGCACTGTAAAACCCTGGTGAAGAGTCTAAGAATAAGAGGCCAATAAACTGGGGCTCACCCAGATAGATCACAGTCAGGGTCCACCTCCAGACAGTAATGCCCTAGGGAACAGGCCTTACAAAACAGGCCAGTGGAGTTGTACTACTTGTGGCAGTCTTCAGTGTAAGTACTGGTCCCAGAATATATGGTATAAACAAAAGGGGAACATCCACAAGGTTACTGTACCCTGACAGTCAGTATGCCTATAAAAAGGGGACCCACCCATTATGTATGCCAAATTGGGTAAGTACAGTGACAATAGGGGGCTCACTCCAGTCATACTGTAGCGGACTCACCCCTGTGTGCACAATGCAACTATCACATATTGCTTAGATCAGCATAATCTTTAGCCTGAGTCCAAACTTGTGAATTAGGTATATGAGGGTAAAAAGCCTGAAGCAATACCTTTCTTTCTGAATTGAAAAATGTGGAGATTCTGATCCGAAAATCCCTGCATTATGTGAAAGACCGGTAGGAAGCATGAAGCAATAACTTGCTTTCCGAATTAAAACATGTCGAGATTCAGAGTAAATTGCAATTTGGATGACAGTGCAGTATGTGAGATACTTAGCACCCAATTTGCGATGTCCCTATAGCAAGAAAAATGTCCGCCGTGAGTCTTGTGAGACCCAAGATGGCCACCACGTGCGAAGGCCTAGCTAGTGTACAACCATACACAGCTTGGTGAAAGCAGGAGCAAACAGAAGGACAGGAGGCCAATCACATTTCCCAGTAAAAACCCTCTGAACCAACGGCGCTGGTAGCAAGTAGCAAAGGCAGTGAATAGAAAGGCCCAGAGCCCACAGGAGCATATAAGGCAGTATGACAAAGTAGACACTAGGGAGGAGGGAATTAAGTAAAGGCAAAAAGGCCTCTATGAATTAATGTGTATTAGGTGACAATAAAAAACTAATATATATATATAAGGAACAGGTAGACAAGGAGCAACTATCTTAGAAACCGTAGCCTAAAATCATGTGCGAGTAGCAAAGAAAGAGGAGGGGGTTTGTTATGCTATAGCTTTATATACACTCCTGTCAGTTTTTTGATTGGTTACTGTGATTGATGTTCTGATTGGTGCTCCTGGGTGTTCAGTAAAGAGAGAATCAAGCAAAATATGAAGCCTTCTGCCATGTGATAAAATAAAGCCCAGTTTATATTTTGTATATAACTTCTCTCTACTGATATTTGAGAGACATATGGAGTTGGTTATACATGAACAGTCACACAATAGCAAGGGCATCTCGGAAGGACAGAACATTGTAAAATACATCAAGTCATAATTGCATGTGAATATTATTTTAGTTCTTTTAAATGCAATGATTTTTATTTCTAATTCAAGGCTCATTCAAGGACACAGTCATAATTAGAAAATGCTGAAAAAAATGAGCAATGCTAGACAGCAGCTGAATAGATATTGCCTCATGTTTTCTTGTACAAGTCTTGGTTCTGTAAATGCTAATAAGAGAACTGCTTCTAGTTAGAATCAAGCAAGAACATGTACTGCTTACTTTTAAGTGACATCATTCCCAGGGGGTTAAGTGCTGTCATCGGGAGAAACTAACTGCTCATACGGATATTTCTATGAGTTTTAGTGCGCAATACTATCAGCTACGAAATCTTACCACCTCAAACACACGCAGGATTCATCTATCCAGATAGAATAGAATATTTCAACATTAATGTTTGGCTAGCAATAAAAGATACATTATATGTGTAAATTTCATACTAATCCATCCCAACCAACAGTCCTGTATTTGGATAAATAGTCTTGATTTGAGGGGCTCCTGCCTCACTATCTCAGGATGGCACAATGGTTTCATAAGATACCCATGTACTGTACAGAGTGCATTCAGTGCATCCAACCATTGCAGTAGTGCATATTGGTAGGTCTGAGTAGGACTGGTCAGTGTGTCAAGCAGACTCACATGATACCTTTTCAGGTAGGACCCCCCATTTTTCGGGTGGTCCTGGTCACCTCTTACAGGATTATTCACTAAAGTTCAAATGGCCCTGAACTGAATGGGGCAAAACCATCCGGTTGGATATGGGGCCATTCAAACTGCAAAATCTGAAAGGCCCCACATTGTTGATGGAATTAATCAATGTCTGGATTTTGTAAATCAGGCCAAGAACGGGCAAAAAAGCTTTGGTAAATAAGCTGTAGTGGGTATGGTGCTTTGTGTGTGCCTTTCAAAGTACATGTATCCTGAAAATATTCTTACAATGAAAGCAGAATATGGAGTCTTTGTACGTGGCAGAGCTTGCTGATGCATTATACATAATAAAAGAAATAATAACAGAATGATTACATAAGTTCTCCACAATGTACTCACAAATGTGTGTATTTGAGTTTCTCTTTGTGCTATATTCTGTCTAGAAGTCTAGAATAGTTGAGTTATTTTATACTATTTTATTTAGTTTTTTTGCGGTGTGGAATTTTACACACTTTTGTTATTTGTAAATGCCTTTTTATATTTTTTTATGTTCAAAATCAGCTTTATTTGTTCTCGCATATGTTCTTTCCTTTGAGTACTCACTACATTAAAGCAACACCTCAACATATTGAAGATGTTATAGTGCATGGACTCTGTGGCTGCCAGGTCCTGTACCACGGCTAAACAATTTACTCACTCACAGCTGAAATGCTCGGTCCCCAATAGCCTGCAGCCTCCTATTGCAATATGGCAGAAGTGGAGCTAAATATTGAAGAGGTTATGGTGCCTACAGTGTCCCTTTAAAAATAACTACATTTAAGATAATCTGGATATTCTGAATGTTTATTGACCCACTGAGGAGTTAGAAATAATGCAAACCTTCTACATATTTATTTTTCGTCTTAGTTATTCCCAAGGTGAACTACTGAATTCATGAAATCTTTGGAAATTTTTTAGCCCTTTGGAAACTGGTGTATTCAGACCAGAAATGAAGATGAACATCCAAAATCAATATAACTCAAGTCGTGCCGATAGCACTTAAACACTGACTGTATTACAGCAGAGATTACATGCTATGACAGCTTGGAGAAAACTGCAGCAGCATTAATAAGGACTGGATAAGCTATTAGCTTACCTCCCAAGTGTCCCTATTTAGGAGGGACAGTCCCTATTTTAGACAAAAGCCCTCTGTCCCTCTTTGCCATTCCAATGTCCCTCTTTTCTATGAGCTCCATGTTGTTTGTGTATCTGAGTGTATAACAGAGCTTCACAGTAATAATACTTGGAGTAGTGTGTCGTTAAACTACAATTATTTTTATTGTTTATACAGCATCAACAAATTCACAGCACTGGACAATGGGTGGACTAACAGACAATAAATGTGTTCTAGTCTGTATAAATAAGAGTCATGTTCCAAATTACATTTTAGTTGCATTTTGGTTATTTTTAGTAAATTGAGGAGGGATACCATTAGGGCTTTGGGCTTTATACATAGCGAATATCGCTATACAGGGAGTGCAGAATTATTAGGCAAGTTGTATTTATGAGGATTAATTTTATTATTGAACAACAACCATGTTCTCAACTAACCCAAAAAATTAATATCAAAGCTGAATATTTTTGGAAGTAGTTTTTAGTTTATTTTTAGTTATAGCTATTTTAGGGGAATATCTGTGTGTGCAGGTGACTATTACTGTGCATAATTATTAGGCAACTTAACAAAAAACAAATATATACCCATTTCAATTATTTATTTTTACCAGTGAAACCAATATAACATCTCAACATTCACAAATATACATTTCTGACATTCAAAAACATAACAAAAACAAATCAGTGACCAATATAGCCACCTTTCTTTGCAAGGACACTCAAAAGCCTGCCATCCATGGATTCTGTCAGTGTTTTGATCTGTTCACCATCAACATTGCGTGCAGCAGCAACCACAGCCTCCCAGACACTGTTCAGAGAGGTGTACTGTTTTCCCTCCTTGTAAATCTCACATTTGATGATGGACCACAGGTTCTCAATGGGGTTCAGATCAGGTGAACAAGGAGGCCATGTCATTAGATTTTCTTCTTTTATACCCTTTCTTGCCAGCCACGCTGTGGAGTACTTGGACGCGTGTGATGGAGCATTGTCCTGCATGAAAATCATGTTTTTCTTGAAGGATGCAGACTTCTTCCTGTACCACTGCTTGAAGAAGGTGTCTTCCAGAAACTGGCAGTAGGACTGAGAGCTGAGCTTGACTCCATCCTCAACCCGAAAAGGCCCCACAAGCTCATCTTTGATGATACCAGCCCAAACCAGTACTCCACCTCCACCTTGCTGGCGTCTGAGTCAGACTGGAGCTCTCTGCCCTTTACCAATCCAGCCACGGGCCCATCCATCTGGCCCATCAAGACTCACTCTCATTTCATCAGTCCATAAAACCTTAGAAAAATCAGTCTTGAGATATTTCTTGGCCCAGTCTTGACGTTTCAGCTTGTGTGTCTTGTTCAGTGGTGGTCGTCTTTCAGCCTTTCTTACCTTGGCCATGTCTCTGAGTATTGCACACCTTGTGCTTTTGGGCACTCCAGTGATGTTGCAGCTCTGAAATATGGGCAAACTGGTGGCAAGTGGCATCTTGGCAGCTGCACGCTTGACTTTTCTCAGTTCATGGGCAGTTATTTTGCGCCTTGTTTTCTCCACACGCTTCTTGCGACCCTGTTGACTATTTTGAATGAAACGCTTGATTGTTCGATGATCACGCTTCAGAAGCTTTGCAATTTTAAGAGTGCTGCATCCCTCTGCGAGATATCTCACTATTTTTGACTTTTCTGAGCCTGTCAAGTCCTTCTTTTGACCCATTTTGCCAAAGGAAAGGAAGTTGCCTAATAATTATGCACACCTGATATAGGGTTTTGATGTCATTAGACCACACCCCTTCTCATTACAGAGATGCACATCACCTAATATGCTTAATTGGTAGTAGGATTTCGAGCCTATACAGCTTGGAGTAAGACAACATGCATAAAGAGGATGATGTGGTCAAAATACTAATTTGCCTAATAATTCTGCACTCCCTGTATATACAGTGGCAAGAAAAAGTATGTGAACTCTTTTGCAAAGTATGATAACTCTTTGGGTAAAACTGACTCTACCAGACAACCACTAGAGGAGCTTCCTGCTGTTTCACTCTGTGAAAGATGAGGAGTTCTAGGTTCATTAAAGCGGCACTGTCATGCCGAATCCCGTTTTTTTTTTTTTAACCCCCCTCCCGCCTCCACTACATCCAATTGACCCCCTAGTCACCCCCAAATACCCCTAAGCCCCCTCAGTCTGCGCGGAGCCCTCCATGGGTGAAGATGGATTATTTTTTTATTTTATTTTAAGTTTGACGGGTATGATGGCTTTTTATTTGGCCTTTTTTGGGGCTGAAAAATGAAGATTTTAGAAAAAAGAAGACGTCAAATAGTAAGTTTAATTTTTTTTTACAGGTTAGTTATTTTATTCCCCCCTCACTATTTTTAGGGTGAGGGGGGTAGGTAGGGGATTGTTTGATTTGGGTGGGGGGAGGGGTGACTAGGGACTTGGGACCCCTAGTCACCTTGAGTGGGGGGGATTTTCATTTAGGGCCCCCAACCGCCGCTCATGAGTGGGGGCCGGGGGGGGGGGGGGACAGTAGGTCCCCCCCTTATGTTTTTCTAGGGCCCCCACCCACCGCTCAGGGGTGGGGGCCGGGGGGGGAGGATGGTAGGTCCCCACCCCTCTCTTTATTTAGGGCCCCCACCCACCGCTCAGGGGTGGGGGTCAGGGGGGGAGGACAGTAGGTCCCCCCCTCTCTTTATTTAGGGCCCCCACCCACCGCTCAGGGGTGGGGGCCAGAGAGGGGAGGACAGTAGGTCCCCCCCCTTATTGTTTTTTTAGGGCCCCCACCCACCGCTCAGGGGTGGGGGCCATGGGTGGACAGTAGGTCCCCCCTTATTGTTTTTTTAGGGCCCCCACCCACTGCTCAGGGGTGGGGGCCGGGGAGAAGGACAGTAGGTCCCCCCCTCTGTTTATTTAGGGCCCCCCCCACCGCTCAGGGGTGGGGGCCGGGGGGAGGACAGTAGGTCCCCTCCCCCCCTGTTTATTTAGGGCCCTCACCCACCGCTCAGGGGTGGGGGCTGGGGGGGAGGACAGTAGGTCCCCCCCTTATTGTTTTTTTAGGGCCCCCACCCGCCGCTCAGGGTTGGGGGCCAGGGGGGAGGACGGTAGGTCCCCCCCACCATTCTTATCTAGGGCCCCCACCCACCACTCAGGGGTGGGGGCCAGGGGGGAGGACAGTAGGTCCCCCCCTTATTGTTTTTTTAGGGCCCCCACCCACCACTCAGGGGTGGGGGCCGGGGGGAGGACAGTAGGTCCCTCCCCCTTATTGTTATTTAGGGGGCCCCCACCAGCTGCGCAAGGGGGGGGGGGGAGCTTATTAGTTTTTTTTGTTTGTTTTTTACAATGAGCAGCCACAGGCTGCTCACTGCTAACTAGACATGCCCTTCTCATTCAGTTAGAACGCAATTCGGCAGTTTCGTCTAAAATGACAGGAAGCATTGCTGGAACAGGGAGGAAAGGTTAGGATCATGGGAAAATTTCTCTGACCAGCGGAAATGAAGCACACTTTGCTCCTCCGTTGGTCAGAGCTGGTCAAGCGGAGGAATCCTCCATAAGGCAAAGAGTCCCTACTTTGTCTTATGATTTTAAAGAAAACTAAAGAAGACAGGAAGAAAAGAATAACAGATCCTGAGAGAGGGGGGGAAGAGGAAGAGATTGAGGAAAGGTAAGTTCGGCATGACAGTGCCGCTCTAAATCCTTGATAGAAAAGCATTGATTCAATGCTTTCCCATGGAAAGCTCTAATGCACGCAGCATGTTTCACCTCTGCACTAACGTCAGAGGAGGTGGAGATGGCGCTGGAATCAAGTAAGTGTTTAAACACATAACGCCACTACGGCGTTCTATGCTGTCCCGCATTAAGTGGGCTTTAAAGTCGTTGCAGCAGCATAGAACGCCGTAACGGCTTTGAGCCCTGGAGCCGCTGTGATACTTATATACCCTCTGCTTCGGGAGGACTGCCTGACAGCCCAGGCAGTCCTCCCACACAAATCAGGCCCCCGGGGACATGTAATCGCTCTCAAAGAGAGAGAGATCACAGGGCCCACTATAGCTGCTGGTGGATCGGCCAGCAGGGGGACTGTCTGGGTTGCCAGACAGTCCACCTGCTGGTGGGAAATAAAAAAATAAATATTAATAAAACATGTAAACTTAAATAAATTAAATACATTAAATATAATATACACTGCTCAAAAAAATAAAGGGAACACAAAAATAACACATCCTAGATCTGAATGAATTAAATATTCTTCTGAAATACTTTGTTCTTTACATAGTTGAATGTGCTGACAACAAAATCACACAATAATTAAAAAATGGAAATCACATTTTCTGGATTTGGAGTAACACTCAAAATTAAAGTAGAAAAACACACTACAGGCTGATCCAACTTTGAGGTAATGTCCTTAAAACAAGTCAAAATGAGGCTCAGTAGTGTGTGTGGCCTCCACATGCCTGTATGTCCTCCCTACAATGCCTGTGCATGCTCCTGATGAGGTGGCGGATGGTCTCCTGAGGGATCTCCTCCCACACCTGGACTAAAGCATCTGCCAACTCCTGGACAGTCTGTGGTGCAACGTGACGTTGCTGGATGTAGCACAACTCCCACCTGTGGACGTCAGGCCCTCATACCACCCTCATGGAATCTGTTTCTGACCGTCTGAGCAGACACATGCACATTTGTGGCCTGCTGGAGGTCATTTTGCAGGGCTCTGGCAGTGCTCCTCCTGTTCCTCCTTGCACAAAGGCAGAGGTAGCGGTCCTGCTGCTGGGTTGTTGCCCTCCTACAGCCTCCTCCACGTCTCCTGGTAGCGCCTCCATGCTCTAGACACTACGCTGACAGAAACAGCAAACCTTCTTGCCACAGCTCGCATTGATGTGCCATCCTGGATGAGCGGCACTACCTGAGCCACTTGTGTGGGTTGTAGACTCCGTCTCATGCTACCTAGAGTGAAAGCACCGCCAGCATTCAAAAGTGACCAAAACATCAGCCAGGAAGAATAGGAACTGAAAAGTGGTCTGTGGTCACCACCTGCAGAACCACTCCTTTATTGGGGGTGTCTTGCTAATTGTCTATAATTTCCACATTTTGTCTATCCCATTTGCACAACAGCATGTGAAATTGATTCACTCAGTGTTGCTTCCTAAGGGGACAGTTTGATTTCACAGAAGTGTGATTGACTTGGAGTTACATTGTGTTGTTTAAGTGTTCCCTTTATTTTTTTGAGCAGTGCATATATATATATATATATATATATATATATATATATATATATATATATATATATAGCGTATAACGAGCCCAAAAGTAATACGTACATACACCTCAGGGAGGGAGAGTTGGTAAATACTTCAAAGTAATAAAACAGAAAAAACAATAATAGTGCAATACAGTATATTAAACTGCATGATTTTGTGCTGGATAACTGTAGGAAAACCACTCACATAGGGTAGAGCTATATAAGAGCTCTGCATTGTTCAGCGTGGACGGTATAATCCCCGTCTAAGGATGGTAGGGATGGTATTGATCCTCCAGATGCAAATGCAAATAAAAGAGAGAAGCACTCTGATAGTGTAGTATGTACTATAAACCAGGATAATAGAAGAAAGTATTGTACTTACAATTGTAGAGCAAGACCTGCTCTAGTAATCACAGCATGGGTGGTACTATACCCACCTAAGGATATGGTGGTACCAGGTAGTCAACAGGATATAAAATGTAGGATAAAATAATAAAGAATATATGTCTAAGTAGAATAAGATAAACTATTTATTATAAATATAACATAACTATATAGGTACAAATGTCCAAAAAGAATGTCCCACTTAACGCGTTTCGCCTCTGGAGGCGCAGTATACGCCATATTTTATTCTCTGTTTCACCAATACACAAGGTTTGGGAATCCTTGTATTGTATACAGCAGCCCTCACTGATCTATCACGTTGTAGCGAGCGCCTATAAACGTTAATAATAAGGTTTAATAATATATATACATCTTATATATATGTAACATCATATGTAGTATATTTTATTATTAATATAAGTACATATATTAGTATTAAAATACACTTAGAATTAAGTTACATATATATATATATATAAAAATGTCCAAATACTTGCACTCCTGTTGTAATAAAATAGAGCCCGGAGCTTGTAAGCAAATATAATAGAACAGAGTAGTAGAAAATAGCACTCCAGGGACTTCAAAAAAGTATGGTGAAAAAAGAAACTTAGCTTTTATTCAGCAACTGCCACAAAGTATCAACGTTTCAGTTCTTGTGCAGAACTTTTGTCTTTCTACTATTCTGTTCTATATATATATATATATATATATATATATATATATACGTATAATTACAAAAATAAATAAAATAAATTATATATACATATGTAATTTAATTCTAACTGTATTTTGTTATGAATATATATATATATATAGACTACCGTATATACTCGAGTATAAGCCGACCCGAATATAAGCCGAGGCCCCTAATTTTACCCCAAAAAACTGGGAAAACTTATTGACTCGAGTATAAGACTAGGGTGGGAAATGCAGCAGCTACTGGTAAATTTCTAAATAAAATTAGATCCTAAAAAAATTATATTAATTGAATATTTATTTCCAGTGTGTGTATATAATGAATGCAGCGTGTGTGTATGAATGCAGTGTGTGTGTATGAGTGCAGCGTGTGTATGAATGCAGTGTGTGTGTATGAATGCAGTGTGTGTGTATATGAGTGCAGTGTGTGTGTATGAGTGCAGCGTGTGTATGAGTGCAGCGTGTGTATGAGTGCAGCGTGTATGAGTGCAGTGTGTGTGTATGAGTGCAGTGTGTGTGTATGAGTGCAGTGTGTGTGTATGAGTGCAGTGTGTGTGTATGAATGCAGTGTGTGTGTATGAATGCAGTGTGTATGAATGCAGTGTGTATGAGTGCAGTGTGTGTATGAGTGCAGTGTGTATGAGTGCAGTGTGTGTATGAGTGCAGTGTGTGTATGAGTGCAGTGTGTATGAGTGCAGTGTGTATGAGTGCAGTGTGTATGAATGCAGTGTGTGTATGAATGCAGTGTGTGTGTGTGTGTATGAATGCAGTGTGTGTGTGTGTGTGTGTGTGTGTGTGTTGCAGAGCCTGGGGGGGTGGGCAATTTTATTATTTTTTTTACATAATTTTAATATTTTTTTTCATTGTTTTTTTTATTATTTTCATATTTTTTATTATTATTTATTATTTGTAATGTTTTTTTAATTATTATTTTATTATTAATTTATTTTTGTTTCGTCCCCCCTCCCTGCTTGCTAGCTGGCCAGGGAGGGGGGCTCCTTCCCTGGTGGTCCAGTGGGGTTGGTAGTTCAGTGGGGGGGGGGCTGTGGGGGCTGCAGAGATGTTACTTACCTTTCCTGCAGCTCCTGTCAGCTCTCTCCTCCTCCGCGCCGTCCGGTCAGCTCCCTCTGTCAGCTCACACTGTAAGTCTCGCGAGAGCCGCGGCTCTCGCGAGATTTACACTGGGAGCTGACCGAGGTGCTGAACGGACGGCGCGGAGGAGGAGAGAGCTGACAGGAGCTGCAGGAGAGGTAAGTAACATCTCTGCAGCCCCCAGTCTGTATTATGGCAATGAAAATTGCCATAATACAGACTATTGACTCGAGTATAAGCCGAGTTGGGGTTTTTCAGCACAAAAAATGTGCTGAAAAACTCGGCTTATACTCGAGTATATACGGTATATAGACTATTTAAAAGTATCTCCGATATTCTCGACACAACCCCTTTTGAACACACCACAAACCTTATTATAAAATCAGCAGCTCACTTGGCTTTCTACAGGTTTTTTGAGACCTAAAGATTTCTGGAAAGCAACCGATTCTAAGCTTTGCCTCCAAAAGAAACACCTACACAAAGAACAAGACCACTATATCTTATCCATTTCCCATACCAAAACAAGCCAAACAGGTCCTCCGGTAGAAATTAAATACTATCCTGCCTTTACCAAATGGTGTCCTGTACCACTTTTAGATAGACTAGTGATGTCCCAATTCACTTCCAACCAGCCAGTCCACTGTTGGCCATTCAAGGGAAGCCCCTAACAACCAAACAATTTATGTATTACATTCGTACTCTATACTCAGGCTTGGACATAACCCCCACGCATTCACGGGTCATTCCTTTCGCTTTGGTGCAGCTTCAGCTGCCTCAGGTAACCACGTACCAACACACATCATTAAAAAACATGGGAATATGGAAATCACCTGCATACAATAGGTACATTCCTAAACCTGAAAATGAAATAAGAATGGCTTTACATAATATGTCTAAATAATGTTTGTATTTAAATAAACTTATATGTATTATCAGAAATCGCTTCTAATCATTTTTGCCCTCTTTTACAGGACTAACCTCACGTCAGTTTCGGCACACCTCAACTGACTTGCTATTACTAATACTGCTTCTTTTTATTATCATAGCCTAACGTCCTCGTAATGTGCCGTACACAAATAGAAGGCTTGGCCTGGAATTGTGGGAGGTACAACTTGCCCTATATAACGCACTACAATCCAGCTACCTGTCAGCGACGAACCCAGAAGTGGCCCTCCCACCGCACCCTCAATTTATTATTTCTCCTAGGTGGGCCCTCTTTTACAGGCCTAACCTCACGTCAGTTTCGGCACACCTCAACTGACTTGCTATTACTAATACTGCTTCTTTTTATTATCATAGCCTAACGTCCTCGTAATGTGCCGTACACAAATATATAGATAAATATATAATTACATAAATGATTCCGTAAGTATACACTTAGAATTTAACTACATATATATTTATACATATACAAATTTTACTTGTATATTTAAGTAATCTTTTAACATAATTATGTGCTTTAATTAATTAAAATTTGATTGACATGCCTAAAACCCAGCCACAAAGTGCAGAGAATGTAATTTGCTAGCACTATATTTAACCCTGTAACTTTCCAAGACACCATAAAACCTGTACATGGGGGGTACTGTTTTACTCGGGAGACTTTGCTGAACTCAAATATTAGTGTTTCAAAATGGTAAATTGTATTACAGCGATATTTTCAGTAAAAGTTTTTTTACACACGAACGACACTTTCACTGACAATATTATTGTTGTAATACGTTTTACTGTTTTAAAACACTAATGTTTGTATTCAGTAAATATTTGTAAATATTTGAATTATATATTCAAAATGTACAAGAACAATACAATAATATGTTATTAGTTATTAGTTTTCCAGGGCAGCTTTGTATCTCTAGCCCGGCCCTGCTCCTCGCGACATCACAAGCTTGTTTTGCAAGGGTGAGGGAGCCTTGGAAGCTGTCTGCATGCTCCTTAGCCGGGCCCTCTGCCCTGCAAGCTCCGGCTGTAAGAGTGTTGCTGCGGTTTACTACAACAACGCTCTGATGCACTCTCCAGGGGCTCGAGAGAAGAGCCTGGGCACCTAGCAAAGGAGCAAGCCAGAGTGACTGGGCCACCAGGGAATGTTGTGTCCCTGGCTAGAGGTAAGAAACAGATGGGGGGGGGGGGGGGGGAGATCTAAATATTGTCACACCCCACAGATCACAGCCATGATCCCACCCCACAAAGGCACAAACACATCCCTTACACACACTGCATTCACTAAACACACACAGTGCATCCACTAAACACACACAGTGCATCCACTAAACACAGTGCATCCATTATGCAAACACTGCATCCACTACATATACACACACACACTGCAGCCACTATACATATACTTTATCCAACACACACTGTATCCTCTCTACAAACACTGCATCCACTATACAAACACATCCACAGTGTGTCCCTTACATACACAGGCACACTGCAACCACTATACACGCCCCATCCCTTACACACACATACAAAACATCCACTATACACCCCCCATCCCTTACACGCACATACAAAACATCCACTATACAATATAATACTATACTATAAAATCCTCAGGCAGCATAAAGCCAGGGGAGCTGGATGCCAGGCCTCTCTCTTCCTTCCATTAAATCACAATCAATGGAAGTCGACAGGTAACAATTTAAGGAACTATATATGCATGCACATTCTAGCCAGGAAATGTATTTGTTTGAATTATTAATGTCTGGCCCATCTCAGTTAAAGCAGAATTTTTACAGAGAACGTCCTGGACACATAGGATACTTTGAGCCGGCTTGCTGGATTCACTGAACAATCTGCAGCGCAGCGTGAACAGTGATTTGGATCATACACTCATTTCTTTGGTGATCCTAAGTGTCTCAATCTATACTGCCTTGCTTGGCATACTAATTAGTTGCTTTGGATTCCAGTACCATCTTTATGCTGCTGACACCCAGATCAGCTTCTTCTGATTTCTCAGCTTCTCTCCGAGAGTGTTTCACCAGCTCTTAACCACTTAAGGACACAACTTCTGGAATAAAAGGGAATCATGTCGGAATATATCCGTCATCTGTCCTTAAGGGGTTAATATCTCCAACTGGATTACTGTTTACTTTCAGAAACTCAATCTCTCCAAAACAGAACTTTGTGTTCCATCTTCAAGAACTCATTCGCCCATGTCTCCTTCCAAGTTAATGATGTTATCCGCAGCTACACCCCATAGGCTCACTGTCTCGGCATTCCTTTTCACTCTGATCTATATCTGATCACATTTAGTCAATATCCTATAATAAAACACAGATTTAACCCTAGGGCACTTGAAACTGGTGCTAAAATGATTTTAAAAATAAAAAACATCAAAAATAGCAAAGCAAAATTGAATAACTTGTGCATTAGCAATACAGACACGAGCGACTGACCAAGGGGAACCTGGAAGTTCCTTGTTTCATGATAAAATAGTTTCACAATTTTTACATTGGGCTTTTTAATTAAAGTAGGCATCATGCAACCATACAGTGGTCCCTGCATGGTGTCCTCAGTGGGCAAAACTGGATGAAGGAAAGTCAGTCTTGTGTGTATTCACACCAGACTGACATGCCAAACCCTTTCTAAGCAGGTTTACCCCATTGAGCGATGCCACTGATGCGATTGCGCCACTGGCCCGCTCCTTTAAACCCCTCTCCTACTAACTTCCCAATTTAACATTAGAAATACTTATATGATAATTTGCGTATTGGGTGGCAAGAGCTCCCTAAAAAGGTACTCCACCCAAAAATGGTGTTTTAATAAAACGTAGTTTTTTTTGGTTGCTCTCAAGAAAGAAAAGTGAAAACTCACCTTAGATTTTACACCGAGGCCAAGTTCTCTCTGCAGCCCAATTCTCATACCCAGCCTGGACTTGCTAATGCTGCTGACAGAGTCGGACTTACACCTCCTGCAGTAAAACACAGTATCACTGTATGTGACTCCAAACACAATGACTTAAAATCACTGGAGAGGTCATGGTGCTTGGAGTAACCCTTTAACATACCTTTGCAACAACTGGGAGGGGAGCGACAGGATGGAGTGCACGACCTGTTTCACTAGTGATGTCCATAAAGGGTGTCCTACAGAGAAAAGGGGCTGTCCACTGAATGGCTGCCTGGCCGGCCACCAGCCTTGAGGACCATGCAATGAGCCCTACTGAAGTCCTCCCTGCATGGTTCTTAGTGCCTGCTGCAAGGGAGATTGCTGGGAGGCCTACTTTAAGCATTAAATATTTTCCAGATCTCTAGTAAAGTCTGACAGGTTCTGGTCTCTTGCTGGATGCTGGAAATGCCACTCAGAAAGGTTATTGTAAGATTCTTGTGATGTCGTTAGTCCTGGAAACCACCAGAAGTAGTTAGTCCTAGAATTGAGGTTCAGATGCTCTCTAATGGAAGGTCTGCCCTATACATTTTGTGACATTACTTCTCTTTGTCAGGTGACAACAGTTTCAGTGAATTCTCTTAACACAGTAACAAAAAATAAAAAGATTACCTCTACCATGTGGAGACATGACTATTAAGAAAGCCAGGTGTAATACAATATTTTTTTCTTACAAGAGGGACAATCTCTGGTTAAACTTACGGTATGTTTATAATCAACTAAAACAAATCCTGGATGTTGACATTTCCGTGGATCGTTTGTAATTCTGGCATTGCTCAAGCCAATATAATAGTAACGATCTGGTAATTACAAGTGATTTATTTTTGTCTTACGTTCTACTCCTCTTGATCAATTTATCTCTAAATATATTGGTAAATCCAGACATGATACAACCTAAAACATACGTCTGTCTGTTGGAAGTTGGTGAGTACTCATTTTTCTATGTCTCTATGTTTGTGTCAGTGAACCGTAACTGTGTTTAGCTCACCAGGGTATGCATAATACACGATGCAATCATTAGACAACAGCCGAGCCAAGGCTCATACCATTTATTATCGACGACGAACAACTCTCTGTGCTACCAACGAGTTCTGCCGCCTCTACCGCAGGTAATTACAAAAAGGCAGTGATGAGAAAATTGCACAATTTGCATTCATTCTGTATGACGCAGTATGTGCGCGTAAGGCAGTTTTTCAGACCTCTACTTGTGTACACAGCACTGATGAGCCCAGATAATAGCCCTTTTCCTCAATAAAATGAGGTTAATCCTCACTAATTCACTGGGTATTCAGTTGGGTTTTTTTTTTTTTTTTTTTAAAGGAAGAAAAATGAAATGGATGTTTGGCTAAGCTCTGCCATCTAAAGGGTTACTTTCTATAGTCTGGATCAAATCAGCACTTGGCACTGGATGGGTTAAATTAAGCACACAAGCCCAGATGGAACAGGACGGATACGATCCTTTTGCTTTTCTAAGCAGTTTTGACGCCAGAAGTCATTGATATCCCGGCTATCGTACCGCTTGTGGAGCTGCAATTCTGTTTGATGCTACAACCAGGGAAACATGATTAATAGCTTTATAGAAAACTACATATTAAAAACACAGCAAAAATAAGCATGTTGTAAAGTGTACTCTGAATATACAAATAGCACGGTATTGTAAAGTGATGAAATGAAATACAGTTAATAACAAAGGAAATGGATATCTATGTTTTGCTCCTCTGTAAGTAAAAAGGGGTAGCTGGTGTGATAGATGATTGGTTAGTAGTCAAGATACAATAATGCTAATAGCTGTTATATAAACCCCCAATCGTAAGAAGGCCTAGGGACTCCAGCCCCCATAATAAATTCATTGAGATTAATTTGTCGCTTTAAATGATGGGACATAACTCAGTTCAGTTACTGAATTTGCCATACGATACCCAAGGATAAAATATAGAAAGTAATTGTCACCATGCGCTCTCATAAAAGCATGTGCATTAGTACACATATCCCCAGTAGCGTATTGGCCTGGGGGTCCAGCCATGGTGACAGATGGCAGGCAGTATAGAACCCCCTCACCAAAGCAGGCACCTGCCTACTGGCAGCAGAGCAGCCACAAGAGTCTGTTCTGCAGATTCAAATGGTCAGACGTCGCGGGCATCAGTGGAGCTGCTGGGTCAGTCTTTGCTCAGGATGCACACCTCCCTCGCTACTAATGCCGAAAGTCAGGATGAAACATCACCCCAGACCTGGTGTCAGTACAGAGCTGCAGGGAGCTGTGCAATCAATGTACAGACTGATCCCAGCAGCAGACCACTGGACAACAGGGATCTAAAAAATAAATTTAAAAAATGTGTGTTTAAATCTGAGTATAGGTGCCTGCATATGAATGTGTGTGTGTATGTATGAGTGAGTGTGTTTAAATATCTGTGTGTGCATATTAATGTGTGTGTAAATCAATTTGAGTATGTGTACATAAATGTGAGCACGCATCTCTATGAATGTTTGTGTATATGAATGTGAGCGGGTGTGTATATAAATGTGAGATTTCCCAAACAAATGAATGTTAGGGGTTTTGCAGAGAGACACACACAAACAGAGTTTCAAAGGGGGAAATCTGACAAAAACGGTGTTTAAAAAATAATCTCCTTCTGATATGTGTTAATGGAGGAGGTCGGTGGAGAAGATCTAGTTGGAGGGCATGCTAATAATGCAATTATTTACAAACACAATGTGCCTGTCCACAAAGGGGATGTGTCTTCCAGCGGGGCAGCCATTCAGGATTATCCATACGCTGTGCTCATATATGGGCTTAAAGCACACCTAAAGTAAAATTTAGCTCATCACAATGCTTTCCTTAAAGGTCACTAAACTCTCCCAGATCATTTCATCTTGGTGCAGTGGTCCTGTCCCTTTAACCCTACAGTGTTTTGTATTTACATTGCAGGTTAAATGCGCCTCAAGTGGCGGTCTTCCTGACAGCCATTAGAGATGCTTTCTCCTCCAGAACCGAGTGAAACTGATAGCAGCATTTGAATAGAAGAGTGCGGCGTTTGGCTGCTCACGCCTAATTCCTATCCATTGCTTCTCTACGAAAAGAATTGGATTGGAGCAGATTGCTGCAATCAGCAGTCTCTTCGGACGTGGAGTGGTGGCTGTAGCAGGGAAGTCCCACTGCAGTAAGCGTTGTAAGTAATCTTAACTTTACTGTTTTAAATCCAAAGAAGGGTGGATAATGGGCAATGGACAGTAGGGGACCTATAGACCCATAAACATTGTTAAATGAACACTATAGTCACCAGAACCACTACAGCATAATGTAGTGGTTCTGGTGTCTATAGCCTTTCTCTGAAGGCTTTTCAATGTAAACACAGAGAAGAGGCAGTGTTTACATTGCTGCCTAGTAGCACCTCTATTGGCAGTTCTTCAAACGCCCACTGGAGGTGCTTTCTTACCTACATTCAGTGTCTCCACCCTAGGCATGGATGCGCTGAACTTTTCCCATAGAGATGCATTCATTTGATTCATCTCTATAAGGAGATGCTGATTGGCGTAGCAATAGCCTCCCAATGCTTTCATAAGGGAAAACATTGGATTGGTTGAGATCATCAATATTGAAGACCACTGCCATGGAGGTAGAGCTAGGCAGGGCAAGCCTCAGCGAGGGGAAAAAGGTAAGTAAACTCACCTTTCACATGTGATCAGACGGGCGCTAGGGACCTAAATAGTTAGTTTGTTTTTGACCTCTCCCGGCTTTATAACTATAGGGTATAAAACTACAAATATAGCGCACCTGCAAACTGAACACTCAGCCACTACACCCCAGATGATACAGACAACATCTCCTAATGCTTTACACATTCTTTCAGCATCCAAAAAATCTACAGCCCATTAGCATTAGAGCACAATATATAACTTATGTGTATACTTACGCAAAGGTGAACGTATCCATATATTTTGAGGAAGGCAAGCATGTTTAAATCACCTACAAATACTAAGAGTAAAGAATTTGGAATTCTGCAAATGACAGCGGGTTAATTTACATTCCTTCATTTGAAGGATGAATACTAGTGACCGCGATTTCTTACTATGTCACCATCGATAATGGCAAGGATGTAAATCAATGTAAACTAAGGAGGGGCAATCTGGCATATTTCATCTATCGGAAACAACATTTCTGACAACATCAATGAGTCAGTTCTAAAGCATTATAACAAAGACTGTCTGTGCTACCAACTGATGTTCGTCCCAACCTCCTGTGGTCATAAGTCAGAGTTAGTAATTTAATCAAATGTTACTGTGCAATGCAAGAGAAAATGAGAGAGGCAGTGAGGAACAAATTTAGCTCTGGCAGCGTGAAATGCAGAAGTCAATCTGCACGCTCAATATTGGTCTACTAGACACTATGATGTTGTCAGTGGTGTTTTATGTATCATCTGGGATGTATTGGGCCCTCCTATTATAAAAGCAATCCACACCCTAGATGACCTTGCATTCAAACAGATTTACTGACCTAGGATGTATGGATGCAAGTTCCCTCACAAAGCAGTTAGACAAAAAAAATAATCTTAGAATCTTCTTCTGTCACCCTAGTCATGACTTCCTTGTAATCAATAATAATAATAATACAAAAGAAAAAATCCCTGAGAGTACCTTTCACTTTTCTTCATATTCGAGACCTTGTAGAACCTGCAATTCTGCAGCCTTGATATGAAAAATAAATCTCGTGACTGATGGCTCAGTCTGTCTGAGAAGGTTGACTGTTAAAGAAGAATACTGAGTGGTATGGAGCAGAAGACGTACGGCCAATAAGTACCAGCACCATAAAACACATTCATTTCTTCTTCTCTCCATATAGGATCACCTCACACAATGCATTTATTAAATTAGTCAGTGTATCCATGCAAAACACGGTCTGTCCCTATAGTTATAGGGCAGAGGGTCTTCTTTTTGAAACAGTCTTTATTTTAAATTAGAATGATAGATTGAGAGGTAAAGAAAACAAAATGAGGTCACGTAAATCAAGTTTCACAACATAAATGGTAACAGTGACATAAGTCAATGTAAAGACTTTCAGGAGGTTCGTAATGAGCTTAAATCATTTTGCAGCGGGAGTAACATTGTTTAAGGCATATATTAGGAGAAATAGAGTTAACGGTAGAAATGTTCTGATTTACTTATAGGAGATATCTTTGTGGTAATATTAGTTTACGTATTCTTGGAGCCCCAGGAAGCTGAGACAGGCTTCTGGTGTTTTTCTCTCACATGCATCAGTGCTTGTGAAGGAGGTTATTTTAGTTAACGCAGTTGTTCAGTGTTGTCTGTACAGTATTACTAATGTGGTAATATGAGGTGTCAACCAGTGACCTTATTGGTAGGCGAAGCGAAAGGGAAGCAGTAAGAGTCCAAGTGTACTTGTGAGAAAGCAAGTGGAAAAACGTCTGTATATTCTGGGAAAGGACATTCATATTGAAATTCTTTATGTGTAATTAGCATGACCTCTTTCTTTCATCTTACATAAAGTTCAGATTTCAACACAAATTGACACTTTTAGAAATAAAGCTTGTTACAATCTCCTGGCTGTCAATAATACAACCAATCCTGCAACTTCCTGGTTTGGTTAGCCTAATGGAGTGTCCAGAGCACTTGCGTAGCAAGACGTCTCATTGAGCTGCATTGGGAAGGCTGTGATTGGACAGCTACAGAAAGTCTGGGCCGGGTTAGAAGGGGAGGGCTTGCAAAGGCTGCAGACAAGAGAACTGAAGTTAAGAACTAGTAACAGTATAGGTCATTACAGCAATATGGTACCAGTCATCGATGCAAGTTAATCTATTCAGCACAGATTATGAAGATAGCATACAATGTTATTTGCTCTTCGGGGGTAAAACTATGGTGCATGAACATATATCAGTAAATCCTTAGCAAAACTTCAGTTCAGGATCATATGGGTGCAAATCTGCACATTGGTTTTCGTCATTACCCTGAACTCAGTGGCTCTTTTCAAAGAAGGAATAGCTCTGGAAAACCCATGGTCTAGTAAAGCACTTTTTGGCTTCTGTGGGTGGAGTGCAGTTCCTATCTTAATATTCTGCAAAGATTTCATGGCCTCAACCAGGAAACCCCTTTAGTGGCTGTCAGAGTGACAGCCACTAGAGGTAGAATTAAACAGCGATGTGAACACGGCCTTTTCTCAGAAAAGGTAGTATTTACTCTGCAGTGACTGCAGGTACATCCTCTATGGCCCAGAACCACTACATTAAGTTGCAGTGGTTCTGGTGGTTAAAGGTGTCCATTTAAAAATGTTAAACTGATATGTTAACACTACCTGTAGTAATCTTCTTATGCCAAGGTTCATTATATAGCTGAAACTTGATAGCAGGACTACTTTATTTTGGAGATCTCACATCAACCTTACGCACAAACCACTTTCTTGTGCACAACAATTGACCAAAATTAATTTTGAAGCTGGAAAGTGGAATGTTCATTTGCATTCAAGCGCTGTCAAGCCACACGGCAACAGGAAATAATGTATATCCCTTATTATGGTACTATCTGCTTATTATTTCTGAACACTGGTAATAAAAATGCAAATGTCAGAGCTCTAGTCTGCCCATTAAAAATAAGGAAATTGAAAGCAGGTAAAAAAGCAAGATCCCCACCTAGTCCGTCATTTTCATATTTGCAGTGAAAGCATATTCCCAATTAGATCTCCTTCATTCTGTATTTAAATTACACTTGTCTTATATGAGACGCTCCTAATTTACTAAATTCTCCACCTTTGATTTTCTTTTTAAAGGTGTATGGTAATTCTCTCACTGCCCTGGAGTGAAATCTGTGGATAACACAGCAGTATTCAAAGGGTTTATTTTCATCATAATCGAGGTGCTGAGCTTCACACAGGTGCTCTGTCATTGAAATGTAAAAAAATCATCATTTGAATGCAGCTACCTGGAGACTAAAGATGAATAGGAAGGTGAACAGCAGTACAAATATATTATCACACACATACATGTGATATCTGAGCTTGCTCAATAATGTTTTATCCTCTCAAGTTTTTTTTTTACATTTTGTTTCTGTTATTTGCGGTTTGATCGACCCATTTCGTGCCTTACCCATATTCTTCAAAATTACCTCCAGCCTGTTCTTCCTTAGTCAAGGACAACCCCATTAGGAACAAGTAGCAAGGATCTGTGTGCACTAACTGAGGTTTTATCACACTCATAGTAGCTATTTTCTGTTCAAAATCTACCTTCATGACTCAACAGTTTATTGTTTATGTTGATATTTTATTATTAATATTAGTATTATTGCCATTTAAATAGCGCCAACAGATTCAGCAGCGCTTTACAATATTATGAGAGGGGGGATTTAACTATAAACAGGACAATTACAAGAAAACTTACAGGAACAATAGGTTAAAGAGGACCCTGCTCAAATGAGCTTACAGTCTATATATTATATAATATCATAATATCCTCTTGCTATGTATTATTCTGTTTATATATATATATATATATTATATTGCTTGATAAAGACACACTGACAAAATGTTGCTGATTTGCCAATAAAGGGATATCACCGTTTCACAATAGGGAGTGCTGGACATCTGTTTTATTTATCTTATGAAATGAGATCTTTGAGCCAACAGATCTACAAACGTACTAGATAGGTTATTCTCCCTAATTCAAGAGTTTATAGTGGAAGGATATATAGTTGACTCAACATTAATAAGGCTGCACAATGTCTGTAACATGGGTCCCTAAAGTCAAGCACCTTTAATGGGAAGATGAGGCATGTAGCTCAGCCAATTATCTGAACAATTATTATTATTATATGTATATAGTGCCAACCAATTCCGCAGCGCTTTACATTGGGTGGACTAACAAACATGTAGTTGTAACCAGACAAGTTTGACGCACAGGACCGGGGGGTTGAGGGCCCTGCTCAATGAGCTTACATGCTAGAGGGAGTGGGGTTAAGTCACACAAAAAGGTGAGGATAGTATTAGGGAAGTAGATAGGTAGAATAGTATTCAATGGAGACTTAGTGTGCAGTTTTGGAGCCATTAACAGTTTAATTGATATGCTTTTGTGAAAAAGTGAGTTTTAATGATTTTTTTAAGGAGTGGAGACTAGGTGAGCATCTAACGGAAAAGGGAAGGGAATTCTGTCCCTATTACTAGATTAAAACTATCCATTATTGCAACCATGCCAACTTTAGGTCTTTTAAATCCATTTTAGAGTCTGTGATTGTCCCCTCTCCTCCGACACAGTCTCGTAGGTAGGTGCAAGGCCTGATTTGCAACTCAGGATTCTCAGGAGCTCCAACAGCATCACATAAAATGCCAGTTCTCCACTGGCTGCACCATCATTTGAAAGAATGCACAAGAGAGTCGGGAGATAAATGTTTCACTCCCTACCACAACAAATGATAAAAGGAAATTACTATATAGTGAAATAAAAAGCATATCAAAATAAATCTAAAATGGAAAAATATGCATATTTTAGGTTAAATGCCCGTCACTGCTTCCTGGCCCTATAATAATTATTATAGGTGTAAGTCTTTTAGGTACAAGATCCCAGATTATACTATCTTTGAAGCTGACAGATGGCAGAGAATGAAGCGGGAGGTAATAAAGTTTTGAGTTTTATAAAGTTTTCCCGTATTTCCAATTCACTATCTGCCATAGAGTAGTGCTGCCTTTATTACAAAATGACGGTTTACGACCGTGATTTATATGCTGCCAACACAGAATGCCAACAGATTAGATGTCTAGCTGACAATTAGGATGTTGGGTGTTTTTAGCTTTACCTTGTTAAAGAACTTGGGTTTTTGATGTCTGTTGCATTCGTGTTTTGTTGATTTTACTGAACTGGGCTGCAGAATAAAATCAGTATGATGTGCTTTATATACAATCCTGTTACAATGGATTACAAGATCACCATATAAATAGACAGGAGGCATGACAGCGTAAAGCTTTGGTAAGGCTAATAAGTCTCATCCCTGTTCACTGAAATACGAAACACAATAGTTATAAGAGGCACGACAGTAGAATTAGTTGGTAATACCGTTTGCACTATTACACTGACACACTATATAGCAGGCTTCCCCAAACTCCGGCCCTCCAGATGTTGCTGAACTACAACTCACAACCATGATTCTATGAATGAAATAGATAGGCTGAGAATCATGGGATTTGTAGTCCAGCAACATCTGGAGGGCCGGAGTTTGGGGAAGCCTGCTATATAGTGACGCTATAAACCATTATAGTGATATAAAAATCCCAAGTATTAGTATTAGCATTATTTGCAATGCATTAATGCAACCTGCTGTTTTGTACTGTGGGGACGTGGAACAATTAAAATAATTTTGGCAAAACACATGTATGTTTTAGAAATTAATAATTAGGAATGTGCCCTAATGCAGGGTAGTGTTGTCCTACATCCTTCCTTTTTCTATATCTACACTTTTGTATTAGTTTGGATTAGCTCATTATAAGGCTGTAGATAAATATCATGAAAATCTTACGTACATTGGGGGATATTACAAAAGCTAAATGTGGTATTTTGTGCGACCATTTAAGTTTCTACTTTTCAAGGTAACATGTAGTCAAAGTGCTGTGGGAGTGAAGCAGTTGGCAGGATAAGGGCATGGCCAATGCTAGCCAGACAAAGTATGGGCTTTCGCACAGGCTGGGGGCCCACCATCACAATGTTATTATTATTATTATTTATGAAGCGCCAGCAAATTCCATAGCGCTGTACAATAGGAGGACTAACAGGGAAGTATTTGCAATAAGACGAGCTGGACGCACAGGAACAGAGGGCGTTGAGGGCCCTGCTCAAACGAGCTTACATTCTAGACGGAGTGGGGTAAAATGGAAAAACAGTAAGGGTAGGATGTATTTCATGAACTGGAAAAAGTATGTTATTAGAATAGTTTACAGTGAAAGGTTAGCTTTTTGGATGACACAGTTGCGGAAGCAGAAGAAGGGTGGGTTACCAAGGTGCGTGAAGGGAAAGCTATTAACAGTTTAATTAATACGCTTTCCTGAAAAAGTGAGTCTTAATGGGGCAGGGAAGTGAATTTCATAGCACAGCCCTAGAGAAGTCTTGAAAGAGGCGTCAGAGAGGGGCGAGTAAGAACAGGTAATAGATGCAGTGTTCTTCATGCTTTGTCTGGCTAGAAGACTGCAGTATCTGGGGCTGCCCAGGCTGCCAGATTATAATGAGTATGTATGATGTGTTTACAAATGACGGTGAGATGAGACACTGCTTATGACATTCATTGCTGATTGGTGGAAATTGAACCGTGGAAACATAGTCTGCTTGTCTCAGGTAAGCACAGATCACTGTAAATGCTCCACCATGCAGTGCCGGTCATACTGAAGGAGTTGGCACGCATATATGATGAGACTGATAGCCTCTATCTGTCAAACCTATGTATCACAAGATCCATGAGAGTAGTATAATCCACGCAGATATTAGTGAGTTTTGTACACAAGAAAGGCCATTCGATTATAGTTGTCAGTCCTCTACTGAACTATATTGTAAGTTAGTAATGAATATAAATGTTCTTTACAACTAAATATTCAGTTCAAGTGTGCTTATTAGCCAGCACTCAGCCTCTCATAGCCATTCAAAGTTGTACGGATGCTGTCAAAGTTCAATGGAGTTCAGGATTTGAAAACCGTTGAATTTACAGTTTAAAGAAACCAGACAAGAACAATTTAACGGACAATCCCAGTGATATGTAATCAGTATAATGTATTACACAGACAGTAACATTTGTATATGCCATCGCTAGATTAGTTTAGCGTTTAAAAAAAAGTCTCAGGAACACACAATGTGAAGATTCCTCCTGTACAGTCAAGGTTATTTTAATGATGGTTGAGTCACCCAGTTAGTGCTTTTGTCATATGGATGAGTGTTCAGTATTATACATTATTAAACCAACAGACAGTGAAACTTACGTTCAGTGTTATATGGTCACACTATTATTGCACTCATTCACAGGCACACTCAAGCGCTATTACACAGACATGAAATTTTACAAGCAGTATTTCACAGATACACATAGTTACATTCACATGTTCAATTATCCTGCTATATTGGTAAGTCCAGGTTTATTTGCAAAAGGAAAAACACAGTTATTCAAAAAGTGGCTCTGTAGAAGGACTTTAATACTTGAGTCCATATGGCTATATACCAAGCCCAAAACAGTAAGTTCATAAGTTAAATTTTCTGTAATCAGTGAAAGATAAAAGATGTGTGAGTGGAACATGAGTCAATAGACAGAGGATTGAATGCTTTGGATTGGAACATGGCTAAAAATGAATGCTGAAGCAAAAAGAGAAATAAAAGTTAGACAACTAGTGCAGTAACGTAGCAGGGAACGGTTGCCTGAATATGGCAAGAGGGGATAAACGTTCTGTAAGAGAATGCAAAAGTTCTAACATAAAATAAAGACAAGCACATTTCCAGCACATGCTGGGCTACCACAGACATAGCAATACCTAACAATTAAACAGTGTCTCAAGCAAGACTATAAGTGACACCGTTTGCAAAAATACAAATAATAATAAATTCTCTAGGTACAGATTCTAGTAAAATGTGCTGCTTATAGTTATTCCACTTGTCTGCATGCACCCTGTTAACACACACTGCCCTCCACTTACACACTGTTACTTTCCAGGTCAAACAGAGCTCAGACTATCTATTTCTGATAAATGTGAATGTCATGTAAACACGAGGAACCTGGAAATCGCATCCAGTACGATTAACCTATTTTCCATTTAATAATAAACAGACTTGTCAGAAATATAACACTGATTATCAGTATAAATCATTCACCTCTTATTTGTATCAGAAACAAACAAACAATCTCATGTACAACTAGTTTATATTTGTTCACGAAAAAATAGATTCTTGAGGGAGGGGGTAAATCGTAAAATTAGGAATTTTGTTCTGGTTCAGACTAATTAATTTGCCCTCCATGGCCTCGATTTAATAATCTTTCCAAATGATTCAATCATTCAATAATAATTCAAAAACTTCCCAAAAGGCATCATTAGGGTCTACGGGAAGGTTTACATATACATCATTTGTAAAGTTTTTTTCTAACAGTATTGAATCATTTGCAAAGCTTATTAAATTGAGACCCAAGTTAGAAAAGCGATAGCATTATTTTATAAGGTTTTGCCGCTTTTAGAGGAGAGCCTTGATAACTGACTGTTTTCTCTGACTGAAGGAGTCTCTTTTTATTTGGCCCCTTTAGAGGCCGTACCTATCCATTTGCCCTTTTCTTTATGTCTTTACTAGTTTTCTCCCTTCTCTTCTTGATGAGTGCTTCACCCATATGTCCTCTTATTGAAAAATAGAGCCGGAGTTTGCTGCTTGCATGATGTCATGTACACAAAATCTCTTATGCACTTGCTTTTCTATTTTAATTGTATGGTAGTCTTTGTACCTTCTTCTGAGAATATCTAAAGAATTATTTTAAAGGACTAACTCCGTGCACCATGCATTCTTTGATAGTGTATTCATACTGTATAAGATGCCAACCTTTGAACTGGAAAGTCAAACATTTAGACTTCTTGTCCTCCGAAAAATAAAAGATAAAAAGGAATTGCTTGTCCCACAAATTGCTTTCTGTGAGTTGAAATTAAAGTAGGCTTTTCAGGTGCATACATGATGGAGGTGCAAGGTTAACCACTAAGGACAGAGGCAATTGTCCACCTTCTGATCCAAAACAGAACCTAGAATTTATGCTATATGCTTGTGCCACCATAATTTAAATGATCACTATAGTGTCAGGAAAACAAACTTTTTATAACCCTTAGGTCCCCTCCCCCCCCTCCCCCCCCCGCCCTCAGGGTCCCCCTCCCGCTGGGCTAAAGGGGTTAAAACCCTCTCCTCCCCTGCCGGCGTCAGATCCCGAGTGGAGCGGAATGCGCATGCGCGGCAAGAGCTGCACGCGCATTCAAACAATCCATAGGAAAGCATTTCTCAATGCTTTCCTGTGGACGTTCTGCACGCTGAATGCGATTTACGCACCCAGCGTCGCAGAAGCGCCTGTAGCGGCTGTCAGGAAGACAGCCACTAGAGACTGGATTAACACTGCAATGTAAACTTAGCAGTTTCTCTGAAACTGCTATGTTTACATCTGAAGGGTTAAAACTTGGGGGACCTGGCATCCAGACCACTTCATTGAGCTGAAGTGGTCTGGATGACTATAGTGTCCCTTGAAAAGAACCCTATAGTCACCAAAACAACTTTAGCTTAATGAAGCAGTTTTGTTGTATAGATAATGCCAATGCATTATCTTACTTCTCAATTTTCTGCCATATTGGAATTAACTCACTTTATTTATACAGCCCTAGTAACGCCTCCCTGCTGGTGATCTATACAGCCTTCCTAAACAATCCCTGTAAAAATACATCTAAACGTCCTGTATATCCCAGTCTGTTTAATTTAGAATTTCGTATCTCCTGCACTGTTAATAGCTTGCTAGACCCTGCAAGAGCCTCCTGTTAAAGTTTGTTTTACAGAGAAGGAGATACAAACTTATAGAGCAAGTTGAGATCTGATTGAAAATGAAACCATTTTACTTCATGCAGGCTGCATAAACAGAAACTAAAGTGACCTAACTCCTAGATGGCAGAGAACTGTGCAGTGAGACTGCAGAGGCATGATCCACTCACAAAAACTGCTTCATTAAGCTAAAGTTGTTTTGGTGACCACAGAGTCCCTTTAAGTTTTTTAAAGGACATCAAGGGCTTTATTTTAATATCCTATAACTATAACTAACACAGCATTAAGTGTAACATAAACACGAAGGTCAAGCAGAAACAGTCCTGGATAGCAGCAAGAATCCTGCCAAGGGTCTCGCTTCTTGGCTAGAGGAATGATGATTTTTCACAGTAGGTTGACAGTTGTGCTTCAGCTAAACATATATGTGAAAACAAAAGAACAGAGCAAATCCAAAGGTAAAATATGCCTCTTTATCAGGAAAAAATAAGTGTGGAGTACCACTTACATTAGATGTAGCTTCACACCAGCACAGAGATATTGAGCATGGGCGGAACAAACCCAGACTGAGGATATGTGGAATATCTTCTAACACTCCATATTGGTCCTCAGCAAGACATAAAATACAGAACAGAACACAGGAACAATATATCCTGTAGCGTTATTTATTACTGGCATTTATAATGCGCCAACATATCCCACAGGGATGTACAATTGGGAAAAAGACAGTACAGACCAATTCCAAAGGTACAGGACCCTCCCTGTGAGCGGAGGTACATTGCTAGATAACCTGTGAGCTTACAATTAACGCAGCTCTGGATATTAATGTAAGTATATTGTTTATGCACTCACATGATATGGAGTCTCCAGTAGATCAGAATATAGTGGTACAATCCCCACTCTTGAATTTTTCCACTCAGGTGTACCATGCAAAATAGGTCACAAATACAGTATTCTCTGTGGACAAAATCATGCGGTAAAAAAAAAAAAAAAAATATTACTTACATACTTTAGAGCATTTTTGGGTATTGCTCAATCCTCAACGTTTTGGTGGATCATACACTTTGAAAAAGCCTTTTTCATAAATTACATTCATAGTGGGAATATCATGTAACCAAAACTTATGCAGCAACTGAAGTTAATCTACTGCTATAAATGGTATGACTGCTTGTAGCCTTACATTAAGTAAGTTACTAAAACATCAGGTATATGGCAATTTTGTTATGCTTAAAGGAGTGGAATGGCATGTTAGGTTTTTCAGATCTGAGTATGTTAGCTATCTGCTGATACTTGAGCACATCTACATCTAATTTAGGGCATCCTCCCAGCATTGGGAGGTACGAAATCGGGACAGGGGATGGCTGGTCCTGTAGAGACTTCCAGGAGGGACATTACAATTGACATCACACAGGAAGGGTACAGAACATGCTGTATGGAATTCTGCATCAGATTATATTAAATTTGTTTCCTAAAAAAAAACAACACTCATAAAATACTGATCTCCTTCTTCTAGCGCAATTTGCAGGAGTTGAAATGTAATTTTTACAGACCTCTCCCACTGGATTTGTCCAGAAATGAACAATGCATCTGATGACAGTCCGTCATTGTTAATAGCTACTGTTGACCATCCAAGGAAAAAAAATAGATGTCAAGAATATTCAACCATACATTGTGGGTTAGGCAGCAGGGGATTTTACTACCCTGTGATACAAAGCAAAGTGCTTGTTAACATAGTATGTGCCTATGCTAACTAATACTGGAGCAATCTATAGACACAATTGTCTCTTCTCACATGAGGACTTTCTGTCAACATCTTGATGCTTTGAAGATTAATGACACTCATCTGTGTGTTTAGTGTTCTATTAACTATGTACTATTTACAGTGTAATCTAAGCTATGCAACTGGTCTACAGATTAAAAAGGAACACTGATGGAAGAAAGAAACAGAGAAAAATAATAATTAGACATAGACAGGGGGGATTGACAAGACAAATGTGTCTTCCACTGTGCTGGGGCATGAAGCAATCAGGGAGAGCACCCTCCCAGTGTCTGATTGACAACCCGGATGGTGCAACCCAAACACTCTGTTAACCCCTATAGCAATTCCGCAAGTACTTTAGGGTTTGAAGGGTTTCATTAACACTTCAGCATTATCCAGGTCAATCCACCTGGCTGAAAGTTCTGGGGGCAGCTTAGCAGTAGAAGAGGAGAGTGGACCCTCCTTGCTTTAACATCAAACCGTTCAACAGTTTGATATTAAACCGGGGGCAGCGCCAGACCACTATAGGCAACATATCCATTACAGTGAACTACAGTGCTTAATCCCTTTAAAACTTAGAGAATACAACAGCTTACAAAATGAAAAACTAGGACCACGTCCTTGCATGTCCTTTTTGTGGTACAAGGTACATTTCAAATGCCACATGTCCCTTATGTCACTTTGTAGCTTATTCTAGATTATTATTTAACAATGTGAATTAAATAATTAATGACTTTAGACTAGTAGTTTTCATATTCTTCACTAACCAACTACCCATAACATGATATTTTTTATTTTATTTTTCTGTGCAGTAGAGGTACATACATGCTGGTAATGCAATAAAAGCAAACATCTTGACAGTTCAAAGTAGACAGTAACATGGCAAACATAAAGACAGCTCCTGGTGCTTCTCAGACCCCTTCATTGCGCTACAACCAGGGCACAGGTCAGGTGAGTCGTGAAATGCGATTGGGAACAAGCTTGGTGGGGCTGAAAATACCTGCAATTAGCTGTGTAGGAGCTTTTGCAGAACATATCTCTCCACCATGATGGTCAGGCCCCGCCCCAACATGAATCTTTTTGATATTTAATATTTATGCATTCACGAGACACAAGTGAGTTTTCTGAAGTGTTCGAAAGAACATTAGGACTCAATCATGATCGTCTAACCCTTCCCAAAGTCTTTTTAGGTATTCAAAAAAAAACCATCCACATGAAGTTTGGCAAGCTAAACCTGATTAAAGAATGAGAGGAGCAAAATCAAGGATTCTGAACTAGAGTAAGCAAATTGTTTGCTGCTACACATGAACTGCCTGCAATGTATCATCAATAGTAAAAACAAAGAAAAAGTTACCTGCGCTCTGGCCCAAATCCCTATGTACATTTGAACAAAATGGAGGCTCTTTAGTTTCATTCCAATGGCCATTTGAATATGAGCTCCCCTGCCACGTCAATTCAAACCTCAAAAGGTGAGTCCTACACTAGTCATAGAATCTGATATCAGCCAAGAATCTCCAATGAGACAGGAAGGGGTATTTTACAAACCCTTTCACATTTAACCCTTTATAGGGCTTCAACACATACAATAAACTTTGCTGGTATCAGACAATGGTAAATGTCTCTAATGAGACATGAAGGGGTGTTTTATAAACCCCTACATACTTTTTAACCATAAATAGGGCTATAACACATACAAAGCACCTTGCTGGTATTAGCTAAGATGCACATTTCTCTGGTGAGACAGGAAGTGGTGCTGCCCCTACATACAAACTTTTGAGGCTTGCCTTGATGTGGCAGGAGAACTTATATTTAAATGGACATTGGAATGAAACTAAAGAGCCACCATTTTGTTCAAATGTACATAGGGATTTGGGCCAGAGCACAGGTAACTTTTCCTTTGTTTTTACTGTGTATTTTGAGTTGTTAGATACTAAGCCACTGCTGCTTTAAACGCGGTGCTATATTTTGTGTATGTATCATCAATAGTTCAACCCCACTTCTTGGTCTACCGGAAAAAACCTGAATCATATTATATCACCATGGATCAGGCTATATCACAACAGTTCCAATTTGGGACCTATGTCCTGGATGTTTCCCATAGGCATGTGCATGGGGAAAACTTTCGGTTCGGTTCGGCATTCCGAAATTCGGGACTTTCGCAATTCGGGACTTCGGAAATTCGGCAACTTCGGAACTTCGGCAACTTCGGCACTTCAGCACTTCGGCATTTCGGGACCTCTTTTGCAGCCGCTTAGCAGATAACTCCCTAATTCCCACGGTATTAGGGAGTTATCTACCAAAAGGCTGACAGACCTAAATTGGTCTTTCAGCCAAATTTGCTAATACTAAGTAAAAATTACTTAGTATTAGTACATTTTGCCCCTACTCGCTATACCGCGAGTAGGGGCATGTCTAGTAAACAGTGAGCAGCCTGTGGCTGCTCACTGTTAAAAAATGAATTTAAAAAATTTAAAATAGGGTCCCCCCTTTAAACTAAAGCGGTCATAACTCTCTGATTGGTGGATTAAGTAACCAATCAGAGAGTTATAAGTCAAATTACACAGCGTGGGAAAATTCCAAAGAACTTTCCCACGCTGTGTAAAATGACACAGAGCACTCTGATTGGTGGATTTCAAACCAACCAATCAGAGTGCTGTGACAGGTAAATGTAGAGACTTACCTGTCAGTCTCTTCATTTACCTGTCAGAGCACTCTGATTGGATGGCTTAAACCCACCAATCAGAGTGCTATGAGCCTAATTGCAGGGCGGGGCAAGGCTTTATAAGCCTTCCCCCGCCATGCAGAGCTCAGTCTGCGCGGAGCCCTCGCCGGGTGAAGATGGATTTTTTTTTTTTTGCGCTCTTTTTTTTTTTTTTTTTTTTTTTTTTTTAATTGCATCGGTTCTTATGGATTTTTATTTGGCCTTTTTTGGGGCTGAAAAAAGAAGATTTAGAAGAAAGAAAACATTGAATGGTAAGTTTTTTTTTTTTTTTTTACAGGTACTTAGTTAAAGGCTCCCCCCTCATTATTTTTAGGGTGAGGGGGGTAGGTAGGGGGATATATTTTTTCGGGGGGGGGGAGGGGGTGACTAGGGGTTTGGGGACCCCTAGTCGCCTGGGGGGGTAATTTTTTTAGGGCCCCCACCCGCCACTAAGGGGTGGGGGCCGGGGGAGGACAACAGGTACCCCCCCTATTAGTATTTAGGGCCCCCACCCACCGCTCAGGGGTGGTGGCCAGGGGGGGGACGACATTAGGTCCCCCCCTTATTAGTATTTAGGGCCCCCACCCAGCACTCAGGGGTGGGGGCCAGGGGGGAAGACGTTAGGTCCCCCCTTTTTACTGTAGGGCCCCCACCCAGCGCTCAAGGGTGGGGGCCAGGGGGGAGGACATTAGGTCCCCCCCCTTATTATTATTTAGGGCCCCCACCCACCGCTCAGGGGTGGGGGCCAGGGGGAAGGACATTAGGTCCCCCCCTCATTAAAATTTAGGCCCCCCCACCCACCGCTCAGGGGTGGGGGCCGGGGGGGAGGACATTAGGTCCCCCCTTATTATAGATTAGGGGCCCCACCCACCGCTCAGGGGTGGGGGCCAGGGGGGAGGACATTAGATCCCCCCCTCATTATAATTTAGGGCCCCCACCCACCGCTCAGGAGTGGGGGCCGGGGGGGCAATAGGACCCCCCCTTTAGTTTAAAAGCCCCCACCCGCGACGCTCGAAAGGGGGGGCTTTTTTTTTTTTTTTTTAACAGTGAGCAGCTTTACTAGACATGCCCCTACTCGCGGTATAGCGAGTAGGGGCATTATTTACTAATACTAAGTCATTTTTACTTAGTATTAGTAAATTTGGCTGAAAGACCAATTTAGGTCTTTCAGCCTTTTAGTAGATAGCTCCCTAATACCGTGGGAATTAGGGAGTTATCTACTTATTCATCTCTGTCATTACATTGACAGGCTAAGTAACTTACATTTTATATGAATGTATCTTACTTGATTGTTGTAAGTGTTGCAAATGCTTACAGCTGAATCCTGGCTATGTTTGTATACTTTTTTTTATTTAAAATTGTATACAATGTAACATTCTTCTTCTTTCGCTGGGTAAGTATATTAGTACTTAGGCAATACTGTGCTTCGGAACTTCGGAACTTTGACACTTCGGAACTTCGGCACTTCGGAAATTCGGCAACTTCGGGACCTCGGCAACTTTGGCAATTCGGACATTCGGAAGTACCAGGATGTCCGAATTACCCGAAATTCGTCAGAATTCATATTCGGACCGAAACGAATTGCACTTGTCTAGTTTCCCATAAGGGGACCAGCAAAGAAAAAAAAAAAAAAAGAAAACCGAGATCAACACAGGGCATTTCGGCCCATGCAAGGACACATTTTCCTTTAATAATACTCTGGTATCAAATCATGCCTACATGATAGCTATTTCTCCCTTGTCTCCATGCATCTCTCTCACACCTACAAGTTGTATATTGGCTTGGTTTTCCCAGAAAAAATGGGAATGATGTTACTGGCTTTTGTCCAGGCACTTCCTCTAGTGAGGTATTATGTAGTCATAGTCTTGTTGTTGCAGGTTGCACCACAATGCTTCCAGGCATGTTGTTTGCATCTGTAACAGAACCTTACCTTTGCCTGGGAACATTTATTGCTAAATCAGCCCTTTAACCACTAACCAGGTACATGCACATTAACAGGGACTATAATCACAATAGAATGTGCTTACCTGGTTCATGTGGACTACTTTTAACCCAGTTCGGGACATTTAAACACTTTCGCCTATTTTGTGCAATCCATACGGTAGAGATTCAGCATGTATGAGAATGAACACAAACTACCAAACACCGGACCACCCTGCTAGTTAATTATGTGGTATTTTACCTCCCAGGTCGGCACTAACCATTCGTGTGAAACGCACAAACTCTTTGTTCCAGTTACTAGGTGCCTGCAATTTCGGGACTTTTACACGTGTTCGCGGCCATCTTAGTTCACGAACAGCGGTGATTTGCCGTCGAGTGTCTGGAACCAAAATCGGACACTGGAGTAGTCGAACACCGCTGAGACCTCCAGAACACCGTAAATTCGTGCTGGAACTACCGACCGTGCTGCCGTTCGGTAGAAAGACTATACCACATACAAGGATTGTAGCGACCATCAGGAAACTCACGGATGGCAGGATTTTCGTGCCTTTTCACCACACGAACGAGGACCGACCGCAAGGCCAAAACTTATGGAACTATTTTTGGCTAGTGTGCCTGTGCGGTCGGTCAGAACTTTAAAGTACCATAACTCCCGAACCCTTTATCCGAATGGGCTGATTTTTAAATATGTGGTTCCCCCGGATTAGGGCTATCTGGGGGTACTGAATTTATGGATGTACCGGTACATCCAAAACTCGGGTAAAAATGTGTGTATACTAATTGTGTTAACTGTTTATCTGAGGGGAGGGAATGTGTGGGTTGTACTGTTATTTGATTGGTTACTTTATACCTCCCCGTGGGTGTGTTCTGTATGTGCAAGACCGTAATAAAAACCAGGATTGGTGTGCCAGCACTCAGTTCTTCTTGACCCTTCAAAACTTAGCCTTGTCTCGTTCTTGAAAGGGGATTCTTTTTACTGCATTATTACTTTACTTTTTAACAGCTGAACCTGACTCTCCTCTTAGATCTTGTCGATGGGAATAACCAGCTTCATTACTATACAGCAACTTGCTGGGAAAAAGGACGTCTCCAACGGCTGATACCCTCTCACTACCTGGGTAGCCGTTACAGCATCCTATGTTTCAAAGTAGTTCCTCTCTGTTACCATTACCATACATGTCCTGGGATGAGCTTCTTATCTCCCAATTTTAAAAGATAGGTCTAGAAAATTTGGCCAATCAATAATGCAGTGGATTTTTTACTTTAGTGCTATACAACCTTTTGGTTTAAATATAGATTTGAAAATATGTAATTTTTTATAGAAACTAATATTTATCAAGAGATTTTTTGTGTCCTTTTTCCATATATACTTTTATTTTTATGTATTTGTAAATTATTCTGTATTTCCAGATGTATTTATTGCCCCTATATACACATATATGCATATTTTTTTTAGGTATTTGTTTGATTTTATTCTTTTTTTAATATAATGATTTTTTTTAACTATTTTATCCCATAGGAATATATTTATCAGCCAAGCAATATTAATATATTTGTATGTAATGTGAGACAATCGGTATTAGTCGTGCCAAATACAGACAGACAATGTCTCTTTTTATTTCTCCCTCGGTGATCTTCATGATTGCACTGACATATCCCTATGGCAACGGACGCACAAGAATATAATACTATTAGCAATGCTTGCGGCAACCGGAAATCAAGTGCCACTATAATGTCATTTCTGGAAGGCATGAGTAAGAGCAACAAAGAAGGTCAGAGCCCACAGTGAAATGAATTGGATAATGACACGTGACCATAGGGGCGGAGTGCCGCGCATATTTAAAAACAAAACACTACTTGGACCATGGAATTATCAATAGAAGAAGCTGAACCTGTGAAGAGCATCTCAAAAGAGAATACTGTTCCCTGGACTGCCTTTTTGAAGCTATTATTTATGTTTTGTAATACTCAAAGTGGTACAAGTGGAGCGCTGTAATTGATATTAGAGGATTAGCTTACCCCTCACATTCTTGATGTGTACAGGAAAACATGCCAAGTACATAAAAACCAAAAGGAACAGAATATACTGCAGATGGTAGCTAAAAACTGATAGTGTATCTATAAATCAGGTAACTCACACGTAGTGGAGCCTATACATATCGGCTCCGTAAATAGAACTGTTTTGCTCTTGGGCAGCATCCCACCACTCTGATGGTCACTCCGACAGAGACAAAAAAGAGAGAGGCGTCCAATGTGTAGTATATACAATCAGAATTGCATTCAAATGTAAAAAAGGTATTAAGCTTACCTTGTACAGAGCCTTAAAATCCTGGCTCTGAGGGTAGCAGATATAGTGCCAATATACTGGGGATGGCACCACGCCCATGAAGATTCATGAGGCTTCAAAGGACTTGTAAAAGTACTACTTCAATTTATTGTAAAAAAAAAAAAGTAAAAAAATAAATATATAAAAAGTTTTGTTTTACGTTGTTGGTTTTATCACAATAAATATTTGTGTTAAATTGTTTTTATTACGTTCTCTTATGTTAAACATTCACAAAGCATATATGAATACTTTCGTGGCATCATTGCCTACGCAGAGGCTCTGCTCGTATATCTCAGGTACTTGGGGATGTGCCTACGCAGAGGCTCTGTTTGGTATGGCACAATAAATATTTGAAGGCATCTTAGCAGCCTGGTTACATCCACTGGGTCCATGTGACAACGTTGTATGGAAGGTGTCTTCCTTTTTTGACACTATACTCTTATATCTCAGTGCCAGGCCTCTTTTGGCTCCTTATAAGGTGAGCACATTTGATCTAATCTATTTAATTTTGAATTAGAAACATACGGTACCATTGGTTTGCCCTATGTCTTATGTTGTCTTGAGATTCAAGAAGTTATAATCAGAAGAAAGGTGTATATAGAGCTAGTCCCCTATCCTGTTCCAGGACGGAGAGACTCCAGGAGGACCCCAGTCAAGCCACGGCAAATGGGGCAGAAGTGCTGAGATTTTCCCTTCTTTCAACTAGGAAGCAATCCTTGGCAGATGTACCCAGCCATGCACTCTGTCTTCCTCCCATATATGCCAGGGCTGGAATTATCATGCTTCAGACACGGGGCCCTATTTCCATAGATAAATGGAACAAAGGACCAGAAGAAGACCAAACCACTAGTAAGAAGTCTAATCCTCGTCGTTCTACATAATCTATACCCTTGGCCATCAAGCTACTATAGACATATTATCCCATAGCTCAAACTCATGCATACAATTTAAAAATAATATAAATCTTTATTATCCCCTCACCTATCATTACCTTTAGTAAATATTAGGAAGGACAATGTCTTCTAAATCTTTTAGGATAAAATATAAAATATAAAATACAATTTCAATGCAAACAACTCCAATCAACTAAATTCCTGGAACCATCATCGTCTGCCCATGGACATAGGTTCCAAAATTAAAATGAATAAAAAGATATTGAACAAAATATTAATAACGCACACTAATAATCCATTCTTGAAATGTATACTATACTGTACAGGCTAATAGCTGGCAGTCCTGATTTAGCCTTCCATAAAGATGTCTGAGACAAGGCAGTTGTGCCTATTTTCATATGAGACATGGTTTTACACACTAGACACAGGCAGACAAATAGGTATTGACAATAAAAATGTGGGAGTATTAGGCTGCCTGCTATATATTCTTTTACAAGCAGTACAGCAATTAATACAACGTCTGGTATTGAACGTCTCCAGATGTTACTATTAAATATCAGCCCTTCTTTGAGAGGAATTAAGTAAAACACTTTTGTTACCTTGCCTCATTTATAGAGCAATCTACAGTGAAGAAGTCCAACAAACCAAAGTGCTAGCAGCAGCATCTTCCTTATTGCTTTGGGGATGCATCAATAGATCTTGATAATTTCACATGAGCAGCTGTAATTTAACGTTCTAAGCTACGTGACTGCCTTGCATAGCTTCCTGTCTGCCATTCCATATGCGAAAATCTATGCACAGTAAACTAAAAGTGCCAAACGAGACACAGAGATCAGCCTGTGTGCATGCTTTAAAAGGATCAACAATTGTACTACACTGAAGCCTCAGATTAATAGAGGTGTTTAAAAAAATAAAAAATAAAATAATAAAAAAAAGAGTTGTGTAATGCTTTGTTGCATCTTATACAATTTGTTTTACAAGAAAAAAAATACATTCACTAATTAACCCCAGAGTTTTAGGACCTTCAGAGAGAAATCAGATTTAACGATTAAATATCTTAAACACCTTTTTGCTAAATCTTAGAATAAAAAAAAAAATATATATATTTTTAAATGCTACTGTACGCTCAACAGGCTTAGAAACAAAAAAATAAAAAATATAGTTGCAAAAGGAAAAGGAAGTGGCCAAGTAAAATAATGTGTGTATAACACATTTAACACAACACATAATGTGGTGGAATCTCGGTAAAAATAAATTTAGTAGGCCGAGATTACCACGTGGCATGTGTACGTGCATATGCTGACGTATCGATCAGTTGGTTGCACGAGGCAAGATACGATCAGTAGTGTACGGAGCATGTGCAAGAATACAGGATATAGTATTCCCCTCCTCCATTGTGCTGGACAAGCCATGCGGTCAAACAGGAAGTTAATTCTTATTGTGTTGATTGGTTAAGAGAATGTGCGGGTGGAGCTTAATATGGGAGGAGTTATATGCCTATATAAGGAGCCTGCACTATTGTCCGGGGCTCAGAACTTGTGGTATTTTGGTGACGCTAGTCCCTCTGAGTCCCGATCGGTGATCCAATAAAGAATCTCTTCCTTCCTGAAGAAACCTGTGTCCATCTCTCTGTACTTGGCTTCCGTCAGTTTCTCCGGTATCATTTGGTGCATTGGCCGGGAAGCTCATCGTTCAACGGTAGCTGAGAGGCAGAGGCGTGAGACGGTCTATCTTTGCCCACGTTCTCTACGGCTGCACCCCTGAACTTCTGCGTGGACCTCCCTTCGTCTCGGCGCCACTGGGCCGTTGTCCAGGAGATCATCGGCCTCTACGTGAGAAGTGCTGGGGTGTCCCCGTCGATGAGTGTGAACTCAGGTTCAGGAACGAGGAGGTAAGACAACTGCTGTTTTAGACGGCAGGACCCACTAGGGGTATACCGATTGTGCGGTAGGCCCAAAGGGGTTTTGAATCTGTGTATCTGCCCCCTCTGTCGGAGGGAAGGAGCGAAGGCGCACCGCTCGATCGAACGCTCTTTAGTCAGACCGTTTGATTTGGTTAGTCAGGCGGGGCGCTCTGGTGTAAAATAGCCCTAGCCGGACACCGGTGTCTTGTCTAGACTAGCGTTCTAGGGTGTACATTTTGTTCGCTAGGTCGGAGAGACCGGGAGACTAAGCGGCGTCTGTGTAAATTCGGTTCGCTAGTTCTCATCCTATCTGGGCTAAGTGGGAAGGCGTGTAAATTTGGAACCCACTAGACTTTTGATAGTACGACTAAGAGGCGTCTGTGTAAATTCGGTCCTCTAGTTCGTTGTATAGTGCGACTAAGAGGCGTCTGTGTAAATTCGGTTCTCTAGCTCGCTATATATGTGGTGATTGGGCAGTGTGGCTAACCAAAACGTATGTAGATTGTTTTTAGGTAGTCCATTCAAGGTACTGGCCAATAGTTTAGTTGGGAATTGTAAATGTGTTAGCGATTGTTTAGTAAAGTGTATATCTTGTTAGATAGCGCGAGCTCAGCCGTCTAGCGAGAGTGTTAATAGTGTGTTGCTGTATTATAATGCACGGTACCATAACCCTGTATATTTACTGACATTGTATAATAAGTACTAATCATTGTCGTCCATTGCATGTTTAACACCATAACCACTAATAATTGTATTGTGACCTTAACTTGTACTTTGACCTATGCTAACCGTACTGTAACCGCTATTTGTAAAAGACGATGTTACTGGGGTGTGTTATAGACGGGTAATTCGTATATAGAGAATTATAGCGTGGGTGACTGTATAGTTACGCCAAAGGGCATAATATTGATTATCTAGTGACTGGTGTAACAGCTGTGTGTGTATGGGAATTCCCTGAGTGTTTATTGTTATTGTGTACGTTTCACTTGGTAACCGTACCACGTGGTGCTGTTGCCAGAGGAAACGGGTGTGACTGTTGAATAGTACGCGTGTATAGTATTTGTTGTCGACGACGTTCCATTGTTAAGTATGGGTGCGTCGCAGTCAACGATTCCGGATCCCTTAGGTTGCATGGTAAAGAATTTTAAAAAGGGATTTAAAACTTGTGATTTTGGGGTTAAGATGTCTCCTGTACGTTTGGTTACTTTGTGCACTAGGGAGTGGCCTACTTTGGTTGCGGCATGGCCGCCACGTGGCAGTTTGGATCTAACTCTGGTACAGCGCTTACACGTGGCTGTATCAGGTAGGCCTGAACTTTACGGCCAGTTTCCTTATATTGACTGTTGGAGACAGGCCGTAAATGACTCGCCAAAATGGCTCCAGACATGCCACGAGGAGCAGTGTCGCCTCATGGTAGCTAGGACTTGTTCGTCCACTAGGACTGGTGTTAGGCCCATTTTGGACACGCCCCCTGAGTCCGAGATCCCTTTGCCGCCCCCTTACTTTCCGTTAAGAGGAAGTGACGCAAACGCAGGAAGTCCTGCACCCCTCCCCTCATTACCCCCATCCACTTCCGCTTCCTCCTCCAGTACAGGATCCACCCCCCCTCGTACTAAATCTCCCCTTCCGGAACCAGAACCCACCCCCATTAGAAACGAATATCCTGATTTGGCGCCACTTCAGACTTCCGGTCAAGCTTCATCTAGCTCGGCTCGAAGTGTTTTATTTACGACCTTTTCCCAAAACCAACCTCCCACATCCCCATACCCTACCTCTCCCCGACCGGAACCCATGACTGACGCCTCTCTACGTAGCCCCATCCAAACCCGACAGTTAACTGGTGCCCAACAATTAAAGCACTATCAGATGCCTCTTCGCCTAAATCCCGGGTCAGCTTATATCGATGCCGCAGGTCAAATGGCACACGCTGACCCAGTCTTCGTATATGTCCCATTTACCACAACCGACCTTTTAAACTGGAAGACCCATAATTCCTCGTATACTGAGAAACCACAAGCCATGACTGATCTGTTCACCTCAATAGTACAGACGCATAATCCGACATGGGCTGATTGCCAGCAGTTATTAATGACTTTATTTAATAATGAGGAAAGAACGAGAATAAATCAAGCAGCCATTAAAGCATTAGAGGATAGAGCCCGTGCTTTGAACCAAGCTAATCCAGCAGCATGGGCCGCAACACACTATCCCAATACCGATCCCGATTGGAACGTAAATGGTGCTGACATGGTTCAACTCAGAGCCTATAGAGACGCTATAATTGCTGGCATGAAAGCAGGAGGAAAGAAAGCCATTAACATGTCGAAGACAGTTGAGGTGATCCAGAAAAGCGATGAAGCGCCCAGTGTCTTTTATGACCGATTATTGGAGGCATACCGCTTGTATACCCCCTTTAATCCGGAAGACGCAGACAATTCCCGAATGGTTAACTCCGCCTTTGTCAGCCAAGCATACGGAGATATTAAGCGCAAGCTACAAAAGTTAGAAGGGTTTGCAGGTATGTCAATCACCCAACTAATGGAGGTAGCAAATAAGGTCTATATGAACAGGGATACAGAAAATAAGAAAGAGGAAGAGCGCAAGATGCGTAAAAAGGCTGATATGCTAGCGGTAGCGATCGCAGGCGTAGATAGACGGGGCCCAGATAGAGGCGATAGTAAGTGGAATGAGGAACCTCTAAGTAGGAATCAGTGCGCTTACTGTAGGGAAGAAGGGCATTGGAGAAATGAGTGTCCGCGAAGAGAACAGTCTGAGAGAGACAGACCTAGGTCAGGTTACGGAAACTTTAGAGGCAGAGCGAGAGGTAGAGGAGGCCCCGGAGGGAGTAATGGTTATAGAGGGAGTAATGGGAACAGAGGAAGTGTTAGGGAAGATAGATATATTCCAGCAGCGCAAAGGTCCCGCGATAGAGAAGGTAGGGACTTTGTAGGATTGGCTGACACGGTCATGGAGGACTATTGATACCGACCGGGCTCCATCCCCCTTGGTCGAGCGGAGCCTATGGTCGATGTATCAATAGGGGGGAAAAGGAGTGCGTTCATGATCGACACTGGTGCTGAACATTCAGTGGTGACTAATCTAGTTGCTCCTCCATCTGGAAGGACTATTACTGTGATAGGAGCAACTGGAAGAAGTGCTGAAAAACCGGTTCTTAAAAGTCGACTCTTTACATTGGGAGGCCACGTAGTAAAACACCAATTCCTTTATATGCCTGAATGTCCAGTCCAATTGCTGGGACGTGATATGCTATCAAAATTACAAGCGCAGATTACGTTCCTACCAAATGGAACAACATCCTTAAAGTTTAATGGACCTTCAGGTATTATGACTTTATCCGTACCAAAGGAAGAAGAGTGGCGACTTTATACAGTGTTGACTAGCCAAAACCCTAGGAGTGATGAGACATTATTCAACATACCAGGAGTTTGGGCAGAGAACAACCCACCAGGACTGGCCCGCAATATTCCACCCATAAAAATTGAACTAAAACTTGGGGTTTATCCAGTAAGCCTACGACAATACCACATCCCACAGAAGGCTAAGAAGAACATTCAATCCTATCTGGATAAATTCATACGGTATGGTATCCTAAAATTCTGTACTTCCCCCTGGAACACCCCATTGCTGCCTGTTCAGAAGCCCGGTACAGATGAGTATCGACCTGTGCAGGACTTAAGAGCAGTCAATGATGCGGTTGTTAGCATACATCCAGTTGTACCCAATCCATATAACCTGCTTGCTTTAATTCCGGGCGGGGCTACCTACTTCACAGTCTTAGACCTCAAAGATGCCTTCTTTTGCCTCCGAATTGCCACAGAAAGTCAATGTATCTTCGCTTTCCAATGGGAGAACGCTGTAACGGGCTCAAAACGCCAAATGACTTGGACAAGACTGCCCCAAGGGTTTAAAAATTCACCTACCCTATTTGGTTCAGCCCTAAGTCAAGATCTATTGGATTTCGAGTCCATCCCAGGAGAGTGTGTATTGTTACAGTATGTAGATGACTTGTTGATAGCAGCAGTTACCAAAGAAAAATGTCAGCAAGCAACGCACGATCTACTACACATTCTCTGGAAGGCAGGATACAAGGTGTCTAGAAAGAAGGCTCAGTTGTGTTTGCCAACTGTCAAGTATCTGGGATTCCATATCTCTGAAGGTCAAAGGATTATGGGGCCAGAGAGAAAAGAAGCTGTCTGCCAAATACCAATACCCAAGAATAGAAGACAAGTGCGAGAATTCTTGGGGGCAGCAGGCTTCTGTAGGATATGGATTCCCAGCTATGCGATACTAGCAAAACCTCTGTACGCAGCCATCAAAGGTACAGAGCACGACCCCTTCTTATGGACCCAAGAACAGCAAACGGCATTTGAAGATGTGAAGAAGGCTTTGATGAGTGCCCCAGCATTAGGTCTACCTGATCACACACGACCATTCTACTTATACGTACATGAGCAAAGAAGAATGGCTGTGGGAGTATTGACACAGTACTTGGGATCATGGCAAAGACCTGTTGCCTACATGTCTAAGCAATTGGATGCAGTGGCCAGCGGACTTCCACCTTGTCTAAGAGCCGTAGCTGCAGCCGCCCTGCTAGTAGCTGAAGCCGATAAACTCACTCTGGGTCAAGAACTTTATGTACGAGTTCCACATGCAGTACAGACGTTGTTGGATTACAAAGGAAATCATTGGTTTAGTAATAGCCGTATGACCAAGTATCAAGCAATGTTGTGCGAAAACCCAAGAGTGCATTTAGAGACTGTAAACACTTTAAATCCGGCTACCCTTTTGCCACAACCTACTGAAAGTCAACATGATTGTTTGGAAGTAATGGATGAAGTATTCTCAAGTAGACCAGATCTTCGTGATTTTCCCATCCAGAACCCCGATGTTCAATATTACACCGACGGCAGTAGTTATGTGAAAGAAGGGATCCGCTATGCAGGATATGCAGTAACAACAATAGACAAGGTGATAGAAGCTCGGCCACTGGCAAAAGGAACATCAGCACAAAAGGCAGAATTAATAGCACTAACACGAGCGTTACAATTGGCTGAAGGTTTAAGAGTAAATATCTATACGGACTCTAAGTATGCGTTTTTAACCACTCATGCCCACGGAGCTTTGTATAAAGAAAGAGGACTACTGAATTCAGAAGGCAAAGAAATCAAGTACGCAGCTGATATCCTACAACTATTGGAAGCAGTGTGGGAGCCGAAAGAAGTCGGTATTATTCACTGTCGAGCGCATCTGAGAGGAGATGGTGATGTAAGCAAGGGAAATCGGATGGCAGATAGTGCAGCTAAGCGTGCTGCTGAATCAGGAAGACAGGAGTATGTGGGGCATATAGCTGCTCTAATACCAACCCCACTGTCTCAATGGACTCCAGTTTATACAGCTCAAGAAGAGGAGTGGTTAAAGACTGAACCGGGAAAGTATTTGGAGAACAAGTGGTATCAGCTAGAAGATGGAAGAATAGTTATACCAGCATCACTAGCAGTAGAAATTGTCCAGAACTATCATAACGGGACACATTCTGGGAGAGACAGTACAGAAGAATCTCTCAGGAAACATTTCTACATACCAAGACTGTCCAACTTGACTCAGGCCATTGTACGTAGATGTGTAACGTGTGCTAAAAATAATGCAAGACAAGGACCAGTAAAGCCACCAGGAGTCAAGTTTATGGGGGGACTCCCCATGTCCGATCTACAAATAGACTTTACAGTGATGCCTAAATCGGGTGGACATCGTTACCTGCTGGTAATTGTGTGCACCTATTCAGGCTGGGTAGAAGCATGTCCTACTCGTACAGAGAAAGCAGGAGAAGTTGTGAGATTCCTGCTACGAGAAATAATACCCCGATATGGACTACCCTGTTCTATAGGATCGGACAATGGTCCAGCTTTTGTTCACCAGTGCCTACAACAACTGACTCATATGCTTGGTATAAAGTGGAGGCTTCATACTGCATATAGACCCCAGAGTTCTGGTAAGGTAGAGAGAATGAATAGAACTATTAAGAACCAGTTGGCTAAAATGTGTCAGGAAACCCAACTTAAGTGGAACGTTCTCTTACCCATAGCTCTCTTGCGAATCCGCAGTACCCCTACCAGAAGGATGGGCCTCTCTCCTTTTGAAATTATGTATGGGCGACCACCTCCCGTACTTGGTAACTTAAGGGGGGATTTGAGTCAGTTGGGAGAAGGAATTACCCGGCAGCAGGTTGTAGAGTTGGGTAAGACTATGGAGGAGGTACAGAAATGGGTACAAGATAGATTACCTGTGAATATTTATCCCCCTGTTCATAGTTATCATCCAGGAGATCAAGTGTGGATTAAAGAGTGGAATAATGTACCGTTAGGGCCCAAGTGGAGAGGTCCTTATGTTGTTCTTTTGTCTACCCCTACAGCGATAAAAGTAGCAGAAGTGACTCCGTGGATACATCACTCCAGGGTTAAACCAGCAGCAGTCGATTCTTGGCAAGTTACAGCAGATCCAGAGAATCCCTGCAAGATCCGGTTGAAACGCACTACTCAGTCGGAGTAACGAGGAATTATTGTGGATTACAAATTTTATTGTTACAGGTGTGAGTGAGAAGGCCATAATAAAGCCTGTCCGCTTACCATCACATAGTGTATAAGCCAGGAAAGTCTCGAAGAGACACCTGTGAAGACGAGCAGAACTCCATTCCCTGCAGCCCTCACATCCTGGAAGCTGAGGTTCCATCGCACGGACGAAGACTGAGGATGACGGCGAAAGATGTGCTTTTGATTGTGTTTATTTACATGTGTTTTTATATTCAGGAAGGTAGAGGTACCGACACTCCTAGCTGTGAGGTATGCATTAAGACTACGAGAACAGGTAACCATATTTCCCAAACCCTAATTTGGCATTCACAATACGAGTGTAAAGGAGAGGTATCAAGATGTAGATACCTAAATATAGACTATAGTGTGTGCCATTTAGGAGTAGGAGAACCTAAGTGCTTCAGTCCGGAGTATCAACCTCGTACAATTTGGTTGACTCTCAGGAATGGAGATCCTCAGGGGACCCTAATTAATAAGACGGTGTTAGAATCCGTATATTCTTCGGGTGTTCTGCTATTTGATGCATGTAAGGCGATATCAAGTGGTAGAAAGCCGTGGAATGTATGTGGGGATCTTAGATGGGAGAGGACGTATGGATCTAACGATAAATATATTTGTCCCAGTAGTAAAAATAAATATGTGAGTCCTAGATGCCCAAATAAAGACTATAACTTTTGCCCATATTGGTCTTGTGTGGGGTGGGCGACTTGGGGACAGACAGTAGATAAAGACATGATAGTGACTAAGTTGCCGACTAGCCCATATTGTAAGTCTATGGAATGCAACCCAGTCCATATACTTATAAATAACCCCGACAAGTTCCTAGATAAGTATGGAAATTTATTTGGGTTTCAGATATACGGGACGGGTTTAGATCCTGGGACATTATTGTTTATAGGAATAGAGACTGATACGGTATCCTCCCAGACTCATCAAGTATACCATTCCTTTTATGAAGAGATGAGTATAGATAATAAGATCCCCCATAATGCTAAGAACCTGTTCATAGATTTAGCTGAGAGTATTGCCGGTAGTCTTAATGTTACCAACTGCTATGTGTGTGGAGGTACTAACATGGGAGACCAATGGCCTTGGGAAGCAAAGGAGGTAATGTCCGGTTCTGAGGCAGTTGACCAACTAATATCTGCACAAGCCGATTATCATTTGAGTGTTAGAGGTAAATCTGAGTGGAGATTAAAGACCTCCATCATAGGTTATGTTTGCATAGCAAGGAAAGGAATAATGTATAATACTTCTGTAGGAGAATTAACTTGTCTAGGGCAAAAAGCTTATGATGATGATACTAAAAATACAACTTGGTGGTCGGCTTCAAATGTCTCAGAACCATCTAACCCGTTTGCTAGATATGCCAGTTTAAAGGATGTGTGGTTTGATCTATCTATCACATCTACCTGGAGAGCCCCAGCAAATTTGTACTGGATCTGTGGTAAGAAGGCCTATTCGGAGTTGCCACAGGACTGGGAAGGGGCATGTGTGTTGGGTATGCTCAAACCATCCTTCTTCTTGTTACCGATTGAAACAGGTGAGACTTTAGGTGTTAAAGTGTATGATGTGAATCATAGGAAGAAAAGGGGACCCTTAGAGATAGGCACCTGGGAAGATAATGAATGGCCTCCCCAGCGTATCATAGATTATTATGGGCCAGCCACGTGGGCAGAAGATGGTACCTTTGGTTATAGAACCCCTATTTATATGCTCAACCGCATTATAAGATTACAGGCGGTGGTTGAGATTATCACCAATGAAACATCACAAGCACTCAATCTCCTAGTGAAACATAATACCAGGATGAGGACAGCAGTATACCAGAATAGATTAGCCTTGGATTACCTTTTGGCAGTAGAGGGAGGTGTATGTGGGAAGTTTAACCTAAGCAATTGCTGTCTTCAAATAGACGACGAAGGGCAAGCAATAGCTGAGCTTACTAGCCATATGGTTAAACTAGCGCATGTGCCTACTCAGGTATGGAAAGGGTATAATCCAAGTAGTTGGTTTGGTAGCTGGTATGAGTGGTTTGGAGGGCTTAAGGCAGTGGTAGGTGGAGTCCTATTGATCTTATTGTTGTGTCTACTCCTACCGTGTCTTATCCCCTTAGTAGTTAGGTCTGTGCAAAGCCTGATAGGAAGTATAGCAGAGAGGAAGGCTGCTGCACAGATAATGGCGATATATAAATATAGGGCTCTAGATCAGGGAGAACCAATGCAGGAAGATGAGTGTTAAAAGATTCACATCATAAGATAAGTCTGGTCTGGTTCAAGGTAACTTGCGGTGTAAGCAAAACTAAGGTTATGTGATGCCTCAAGTAATTGTAAAATATCAAGAGGCATCAAAGGGGGGAATGTGGTGGAATCTCGGTAAAAATAAATTTAGTAGGCCGAGATTACCACGTGGCATGTGTACGTGCATATGCTGACGTATCGATCAGTTGGTTGCACGAGGCAAGATACGATCAGTAGTGTACGGAGCATGTGCAAGAATACAGGATATAGTATTCCCCTCCTCCATTGTGCTGGACAAGCCATGCGGTCAAACAGGAAGTTAATTCTTATTGTGTTGATTGGTTAAGAGAATGTGCGGGTGGAGCTTAATATGGGAGGAGTTATATGCCTATATAAGGAGCCTGCACTATTGTCCGGGGCTCAGAACTTGTGGTATTTTGGTGACGCTAGTCCCTCTGAGTCCCGATCGGTGATCCAATAAAGAATCTCTTCCTTCCTGAAGAAACCTGTGTCCATCTCTCTGTACTTGGCTTCCGTCAGTTTCTCCGGTATCAATAATACAATAGCATATCATCCTATCTAGGTCCTTATTTTAAGCCAGATCCCTCTGTGCCTCTATTCTATCCTAATGTTCCTCTTTTCTAGGAGCTCCATTTTCATTGTCAGTGTATAACACAGCAATAATACTGATAGAAATGTGTCTTTAATAAATGTGTATACAATTCAGTCTGTGTAAATATGATACATCGCTCTTGTTCTAAATCTGTTTGTTTGGCAGTGTCCCAACTGGTGATGGCCTCCAATATGTTTGAACTGTAAATGTCACATTAGATTGGGACTATTTTTGTTTTTATTTAATGAGTATGCAGATGTTTTTTTTTCTACTTTACCACCCAGGCTATCCACACACTCACAGCATCTGATTCAAAATATCCTCCACGTTGTACCATGTGTAGGAGCCATGCACAGAGCATCATGGGTAACTGATCATTGCTTAAAGCAGTAGGTGCTGCAACTATTTGTGCTGCCTTTCATACATCAACAGCATTAACCAGAGTTGTGCTCAAGGTTTCATAACTGAATATCAGTTGTGACAATTCTTGGACTTTCACCTGATAAGGATCACTTGTGTCTACTCTGACAAAATGACTGAATAGACATCTATAGCTATTACTGTTTCCAAAAACAAAATATGTTTTGCATTAATTGTCGAAACTTACAATAAGCTTAAAGGACCACTATAGGCACCCAGACCACTTCAGCTTAATGAAGTGGTCTGGGTGCCAGGTCCAGCTAGGGTTAACCCTTTTTTCTATAAACATAGCAGTTTCAGAGAAACTGCTATGTTTACCTACAGGTTAATCCAGCCTCTAGTGGCTGTCTCATTGACAGCCGCTAGAGGTGCTTGCGTGCTTCTCACTGTGATTTTCACAGTGAGAAGACGCCAGCGCCCTTAGGAAAGCATTGTAAATGCTTTCCTATGAGACTGGTTGAATGCACGCGCGGCTCTTGCCACGCATGCGTATTTAGCCGAGAAGGAGAAGAGCTCTCCGCCCGTCGCTGGAGAAAGAGGTAAGTTTAACCCCTTCCTGTCCATCCAGCCCAGCGGGAGGGGGTCCCTGAGGGTGGGGGCAGCCTCAGCGCACTATAGTGCCAGGAAAACGAGTATGTTTTCCTGGCACTATAGTGGTCCTTTAAATTCAAAATAAGCAAATAAATGCACTGAAATGGTGAAAAAAATAAAATGTTTTGATTACGGGTTTAAACATTCACAATGCGTTCCTGTTGATTTTCCACTTTTATTCTCTACTCCAAACGTTTTTTGTACAGAACAAGACTGGCATGCATTATGAATTCTTTGTGTTTGCACTCTCCCAAGTTGTGCAATCAATACTCTCTCACAACAGCACACGCTTAGAAAGAATACCCTGAGCATTTGCTAGAGAGAAAGATATTCCTTGCCGTCTCTGAGCTTAACACAAGAGCAATAGATGAGCAAATGGAATGAAATGATTGGCGACATGGCGTCTAAACAGCCTGGGCCTTTTTTTTGACAGATGACAGCATGCTGCTAAACCTTTCAATTTTTGTCATCTCTTCTAGGTTTAAAAGTTTATTAATCACAAGAGACTTAACACAGAGAAAAAAAAATGAAATATAGTATATTATAGTAAGCAAAGCTAGAGAATATAACCCTGACAATCCATATTTATATGGGAAGCCAAAATAACTCCCATAATCACGAACAGCAACAAACTGAGGATCCTGGGAATTGTAGTTTATCAAGTAGAAAGCCAACCTTACCTTCTTTTGGTATCAGGGAGTCAGTGATCACGTTTCCAGGACTGTGATACATTTAATTAATTGCCAGAAAATAGCTACACAAGGGAGGGGAGATGTGGAATAAAACAAAGTTTCACAAAAATGACAAATCCATGAAGTGGTCATGGTAGTTAGAGTAATAATTTAAAAACATTTGACTCTTAACGGTTGGAAGGTGTCACAGGATTCTCGGCATCATAACCACTTGAGCAGGCTGTAGTGATTTTGCTGCTAAGATTGCCCTGTCCAAATAATGATCTTATGCTGCGAAAAATGAATCACAGTTGAATCAGTCCTGGAAGGGCCAGAATATTACCAGATTATATTGTTAAATTTTTTCTTTTTTTTTTTTAAATAACTCCCTGCAAGCGCTCAAACTCAACAGGAGGTTTAATCGGCTCAAAACAAAAAGTAGCAAACAAGGGGAAGGTCACACTAAACACCTAACGCGTTACGGACCTGCCGGTCTTTAGACATATTATACTGTATTTATGTATCATTGTGAGTGACTATTGGGACTCTGGAGCAACCATATATATCTGTCTTTCTAAAAATCAAGATGGGTGGGATAATTACTAAACGGTAACTCACAGAACTGTGCCAATTTTATACTGAGAAAGCTTGTAAGAACTGATTAGAAATTAAAACCGGTTTTTAGATAACTGGAAAGAAACACAGCTTGAGACAGACAGATCGGAAATGTGGGACTGTACTGTGAATTCTAGGAAACTTGGTATCCATGGCCAAAGGTCAAATGCACTTTTCTCAACTTCTGTTTTATTCTGCACACAGAAGCAGCTTCAAAACACATTAGCTGTAACACAGCAATCCAGATTAAACCCCATAGGTCGGCGAGATTTAATAAAGGAGTCAGGTGTTTAACGCACTATGTGATCTGTTAAAATGGGACTGATGATTTCTGACATCGAGATCGGTATGGGCACTTTTCTCTTTCTTTGGTAATTATACTATCCCATTCACTCCTCCTTCCTCATACTGGAAATCTGTGAAATAGTTCTGACACATTTTCAAGGTTTGATGAAGCAGAGAAAATCAGCTGAGCGCCTCACTAAACTTTAAAGACCAAAGAAGAGCCATTCTGTCAAGATTTAAATACGTGTTCCTGGAATATGCCAGTCCTTGTAGCTCCGTCCACCCATCGTAACTCCGTGTTCATCAGTTTTTCTTTTGAAAGGGAATAGTTCAGGTTTACTTGAGAAGTTCGATTTCTTTTTTCAATCCTGTGTAATTTGATATCTTTTAATTTAAGTGCTTTGTAAAAGCAATGGATATTACCCATATAGCAAACAAAGAAATAATACCAAAATGATTTACATTTTGACAGCTGAATGCATATACAGATTCAAACATACACTGTGGTGGGAGCAGGGCGCTATAGGGGCTGTGGTGGGAGCAGAAGGGCAGAGAGACTGTGGTGGGTGCAGGTGGACATGGGGGTTGTGTGAGCACAGGGGGACAGAGAGGCTTTGGTGGTTACAGGTGTACATGGAGGCTGTGGTGGGTGCAGTGAGGCTAAGCTGGGTGCAGGGTGACATGAGATCTGTAATGGACACAGGTGTTGCTTTGGTGGTTGCAGGGGGCTATGGTAGGTGCAGGGAGACATGGGGGCTGTGGTGGGTGAAGGGGTGTTGAGCTGGTTAACAGGAGGACTGAGCTTGGTGCAGGAGGACATGAGGGCTGTGGTGGGTGCAGGGGGGGGGCTGAGGTAGGTGCAGGGAGACATGGGGGCTGTGGTGGGTACAAGGGGGGCTGTGGTGGGTGCAGGGGGCCTGAGGTAGGAGCAGGGGAACTGGGGCTGTGGTGGGTGCAGGGGGGTGTGGTGGGTAAAGGGGGACATAGGTGGGTGCAGGGGGACATGGGAACTGTGGTGGGTGCAGTGGGTACAGGGGAGTTGTGGTGGGTACAGGGGGATTTGGTGGCTGAAGGGGCCCTGAGGTGGGTACATGGGTCTGGGTGGCTGAGGTGATTGCTGGAGGGCTGAGGTGGGTGAAGGGGGGCATAGAGAGCACTACTAGCAAGCCCTGTACACACTCACTCCCATAGAAACCACAAGTTGCCTTAAGGAGGGGTTAAAAAAATATATATATTCTTGTGCTTTTTTGGAACCCTGGAAGTTTTGATTCTGGCACAAAATACACTCACTGGGCCATCCGTAGCCGCTGGCAATGAAAGCAGAGGCAGGAGCTGCAATAGACTTTTCAAGCCCCTACACATGGCTTACGAACAACATTGTATGACGAGACCCTATTATTCTCCTGGCTAGAGATCCAATGTGATGATGGTAAATAGCAGGAGAGGATTGATAATATGTCCTGTGGAGGAGAGGGGTATCTGGCATGGGGTCTCGAGACAGTGGCAGCCTTTCAATTAATAAACACTCTGCTCCTTACCCAGATAGTTCACCAGGACTCAATGACTTGGGCTGCCCCACAAACTGCCTGCCACATACCTGCAAAAGGTATAGGGCTGAGTGCCACACTATTAGCAAATGATTCATGGGCAAGTAGCTCAGTATGTCTTAGAAGTGCATACAGGGGCGTAACTAGGAATCAAAGGGTGCAGTGCAAGAATCAGAGAAGGGCCCCGTTACGCACTCACTAACACGACAAACAGTCATTGGCATACACTGGTTAACCAACACAAGCTTTCACAGAAACATGCTCTCACTGATACACATATATTAACACTGACACGGAGGGGGGCGGAGCCTGACAAGCAAGCAAGACATGCTTTGCATGAGCTCCTGCTGCACGGACACTAAAAGCGAAATAACTCGGACCGCAGCGCTGGGACACCTTTCTAAAAAAGCCCTACAGACTGGGGAAGCTGGCGCACATCTGTGGATACCAAATTTGACACCCGAGATCCGTGGCAGCGGGCTGAGGCCTACAGGAGACGGTAGGGTGGGAGGACGGCCGCTTCCCGCCCGCCGCTCCAAACTGCAAGCAAGTACTAACCTTCTCCTTCCCCCCCCCCCCCTGTGGACCGGTGGGGGATATCCCGGTCCCCGCCGAAAGAGGATAGCTCCGCCGGGTACCTGTCAAGGGGGCCGACAGTGTTCACAGACAGAATGGAGGAGAAGGTCTTCAAGATGGCGGTCTCAGCGGACTCAGATACACGCGGTATGCGACTGCTGCAGCCTGAAGTGACTAGCCCCGAACTCAATACTAGAGACTCACTCAACGCTATTTTCGATAGATTCTGGGCTCGGCTCATGGCCCGTACGCAACCAGGGGCGTCTGAGCAAACACCACTTACAGATCAAGCCTGCAGCACAGGGAGGCCTGGGAAACCTCTGAAAGGCATGACGCTGCACCCCACACCTGCACCTCGCATGAGACGCCCGCCTGGGCTGAGGGCACTACGGGTCCAGACCCACAGGTACAGGCCACACAAGCGGAGGGTCGCAAAGAAAACGCGACGACACACAGCTGACCCACAGAAGGCCCGACGCACCACCCCAACAGGGGAGACCCTGGACCCTACAGGACTCCAGGCTCGTGGTCAGACAGTACCAGCCCTCATACAGCTCCAGGACCGAAGGGGCATTCCATCTTCCAGACGATGCATAGAATCTAAACGAGCAGTCAGACGAAACCCACAGCTTGACCTGCCACAGAGACGCACCCAGAAGAGATCAAACCACCACACTCCCAGGCGGATTACAACCCTGCAGCAGCAGCCCGCGGCAATTGGGAAGGCCGCAACATGGCAGAGTGCAAAACGTCATACATCACACCAACTGCGGGCACCGAGCGAGCGGGCACTGTCGAAATTTAAGCCGGCTGACACAGATGAGGTACCAGTGGAGATATTGACCCCGATGAGGGGCCTTGCCGTACAACCCACTCTGAAGCCTGGAAACACAAGTCATCTCTCCCTTGGGCTGGACTGTGCTCTGCCCCTCCAGGGGATCGGATAAACTGAACTGATAAGTGGGACTTACTATTGTTTTTTTTTTTTTGTTTTTTTTTTTTTAGTTTTTTCCCTTTCATATTATGCTCCCAGCAGCCCTGATAGCCGATATAACAATATTCGGCCCTCGAATAATAATGCCTTTCCTTACCACTCCAGGGGGGCCTCCTAGGGGGTTAATGTTGGCAGGCCAGCAATAGGTTATGTGTTTGACTGTTATCTTCCCACAATGTCTTAATGTTCCAGCACTGCTATAATATGGCCATCTCCCTGCAGCTCCAGTAATACTCCCGTGTTCTAATACTTTACCCTGAAACTGAGTAACTCTCTCCAGACCTGTGAGAAGACTGTATTAACCCGTAATGTCAATGGTTTAGCAATGTTTTAGAATTGTTGCCTCAATGTGGCTACAGCCTGAGAGCAGCCTGCTTAGACATATTAAGCGATAGGTGAATGTATAGGATGCCGGTGGGCATTAGGCTACCCAAACAAGCGTGTTCGACTCTTGTTTCTTGATTATCATAACTTTTGAAGCCATTATGCAAGCCATGTTAACTTGCTCCATGCGAATCGCATCTCCTGCTATAGCTAAATGTTCTCAAGCTTATGACCTTTATGTTATATTATAAAAAAACAAAATGTGCTGTTTTACATGCCATACTGTGTGATGCAATGAATACGCCTGCAGATGCTGTTGTGGCACTGCTAATCTGCTGTTACCTTTAGCACAAATAAAAATAAAGAATTAAAAAAAAAAAAAAAAACACTGACACACACACGACACACAGTCAGTGGCACATATTGTTTAACCAACACACACATTCACTAACAGTCAAATATTCACAAACACTCACTGACAGACACCCTTACTGATTTTACACACATGGACAGACAGACACACTCACTGATTTGACACACATGGACAAACATACACTCTCACTGATTTGACACTTACTGACAACACACACTCACTGACAGACACACACTAACACATACTCACTGGCATACACATACTCACTGACAGACACACATTAACACATCCTCATTGATGCTGCCACAGTCACACATATACACATTCTCTCACACACACAAACTAGTTGTATTTTTTGTGGAGGGGTGGAGGGATTTGAGGCCCATCCAGGCTCCCCACCTTTGGGAAAATTGTTGTGGGTCCTCTCCCTGGGGTCCAGTGGCTGCTTTAATCTCCCTGCTTTTACTGCTCCTTCACGCACCGTTTGAGGAGGCTGGGGCTGGATTGATGTCAAATCCCAGGGCATTACAGCAGAGCACGCAATGGAGCAGTGCTGGAAGAGCATGGACATCGGTGCTCCCTCGCCTCCCTCTCTTTTCTCTCCCCCTCGGACACTGTATATATCGGCAGATTAGGCACCTGCCATCCGCATAACCTACTCTGTCTTAATGGATATATGCCCACCTTGGGGGGACAAAGGTGGCCAGCTCATGGGCCCCCTATGACAGTGAGCCAATCGCACTCAACCTCAGTGACCCCTGTATATCCCCCACAGAGTTCATATAATAAATGTGGTGAACCTATGTCAACAGAGAGGCCTCTGCGTGCCAGCTGTGGCACACGTGCCATAGGTTCGCCATCGCTGTCCTATTCTATAGTTAGGATGGCAGCTGTTGGATAAATAGAAATGTCATGTCAAGAGATCAAGTGAGTGATTCCCATGGTGCGCGTGTAGAGTCCTGCACAATTATGCTAAAACTAAAGGACCGAGATGACATCCTACGCCAAAGCAATGACACCAGTGAGCCGTTTCAAATACAAGTGTTGCCTGACCGTGTTCTTCGAAATGCAAAACGGAATCCTGAAACTGCTGTGCAGCCAGCATGTTCGCTCACCAGAGGACAGCTAATTAAAACCTAGGAGAAATTCACTGACCTTGTCATGATTCGGCACTGAAAAACACACAGGGAAAAGGAGCACTTCGTACATCGTAGTACGATTAATACTGCATTTCACAACGCATAGTTTGAGTAATGCTATGCTATGGCAACCAGTATTTCCATTAACCATTCGAAGGACAACACAAAATGCTGGATGCATTGGGGGCTTTTTGTTGATTTTCCACCCTCTTCTCACTTACTTTGGTATTTTCATTGTCTTCTTGTATGTATTATTTGTTGGACATTATTGTATAGGTATCTATTTAAGTCTGTATCTGGATTGATACTATTGTATACTCCAAGTATTTGGGATTGATTATACTAGTGGTGTATTTTGGATTTGTCCTGCCCTAGGTATGACGAAACTCTGGTACTCTCCCTAATCTAAATTGTTCACACCCCTTCCTGTCAAAGCCACACCTCTTCCTATTTAGGACCAACACGCACTTTGACTGACAAACACACACACATACACTCACGCTCAATGACAGACACACACACATTCACCACACTCACAGACATACACCCACACTTACTCACAGACAAACACACCCATCACCTACAGATACACACACATTCACTGACAGACACACACACTTACTAACAGACATATACTGGCAGACATACACACATTCACTGACAGGCACACACACATTTACTGACAGACACACTCACTAACAGACATTCACTGGCAGACACACACACATTCACTGACATATACACTGGCAGACACACACACATTCACTGACAGACACACACTGGCACACACACACACACACACACACTCACTGACACACACCCTGATACCGACAGATTCACACTCACAAACATTGCCTCACACACTCACAAATTATTTATTGTATTAATTAAAATCCACCCAGATTCTTTCCCTGGGTCCAGTGGGGCTGCTGGTCTAGCTGCTGCTGTCTACTGGGCTGTCTGGAAGCTGCTGGGCTCATGTGCAGCAGAGTGGATCGGAGGCCGGTCACTGCAGGCAGTGAGAGAGCTGTAATTTTCCTGCTCAGCGCCCTCGCGCCCCGCTGAGTGATGCTGGGAGCAGGAATGAGCATGCGAGGGTGCCGAGCAGGAAGAGCTCAGAGGACGTCTCTCCCTCGCCACCCGCAATATTGGCTACCGCGCACCTCTGGGGGACCCTAAGGTGGCAAGCCGGCCAGCTTTTGAGTCCACCATGAAAGAGGCTAACAAGGCAACCTTAACAAGAACAGGTTAAAAATAGACACTTAGTACACTGCTTATAAAAATATCATAAGTGGAGACAGATGGTCTGAATGTGTAGGCACTATGCAATCCTGCCAGAATTGTATAATACTTATCTTGTTTTATGGACTCACTCATCTTCTACAAAACACTTGGAGTAAAATGAGACAGCAGATACCTTGTGTATTTCTAGTATTACATATTCCCTCATTAAGAGAGCTACTCAGACCTTCCCCTACTTCAAATTTAATTTGTGGAGTGTTTTCTCCTGAAATTAGATTTTAATTGTTAATGTTGGCAATGCTTGAAAGTGAAGCTAACCTATATTGGTCAGGGTGTCCAAACTTGGTTCTCTGTTATTGTCTTATATTTTCCAAAATTCTGTTCCCAACAATGACTGGAAATGAAAACTAGTCTAATAACAGCTGGAACTTCAAGACAAAAATCAAGAGGAACAGCACTTAGCGTGTTTGCCTGATTTTGGTTTCCTTTTCACAGTTGTGTTTTACAGGTCTGGTCCTTAGGGGCCAATTTTCCTCAGCAAGGCCAAGTTTTGCAATGTGACCAATGTGGCACAGCAAATCGATTATTAATTACCGTAGGTAGCTGTCAAGTACATGGGTGGCTTCCAACAACAAGGACTTCCTGTTTGATTAATTACTTTGCACTATTGCTGGCTCTTTTATTTATATTGTATTCTCTGTTAATTAAATAAACCACATCTTTAAACAATGCAAATTAAACAGTGCACAATGAAAACAGTGTTTCTATAACCATATATTCTTTCCTCAGAACACTAGGCATGTCACTTAAAAACCAAAACAACTGCACCGAGAAAATAATTGTCAGTAGCAAACATACGAGACAAAATGGTAATGGTGTCTTTAAGAAGGCTAAAAAAACATACAGCAATCAAACTCTCAATGGACTTCAACTATCAATAACCTCAGCCAGCTGGAGACCAGCTGCAAGGGACGGTGGCTGTAGTACATCACAGCATGGCACTAGTTTAGAACATTAACGTCAACGGTGTTCCCCAAAGGTAAGCTTTTCAGCATTGTGTAGGAATGTAAAAGTGTATGAATTAGAGAGATTGTCAGGGCATTTTCCAGGGTAACGTTTTTTGCAGTGTATCATATTGGAGGAACTGTTCTGCCATTATACTTTGCATTACGCTGTGTGTGCATTTCCCACAGGTGATGAACTTGCTATAAGCTAAAAAGTCATCATGAACAAGCTTAGGAAAGCAATATATATATACTTTGAATGAAAATATTAGAAACTGAAATGAAGCAATATTTTGTACAAAATACAGTATTTGCATTCTATACAAGGCAAAATAGGAGGTTTCAAATAGTTTATTTAGAGACCATCCACATAATTACCACAAATGTGGAAGGACAAAATCATGTAGAATATTATCATATGTCATAGAGTAAAAATATTTTTTAACTGGAACTAAAGAGTCTAACCTCAACCATGATAAAACCTCTAGAGGTAGTTATTCTTCATGCAACAGGTACAGTTGGTAGTAGGCAGTCAGGCACAAGGTGTTCTCCTGTCTTCCACCAAACCCAGATTCATCTGTTGAAATGCCAGATTCATCATGACTTATCACTCCATGGAGCACGATTTCTCTAATACAATAATATTGGGTTTGTATACAGCTGATCTTCTATGGAAACCCATTTCATGAAACTCCCAACACAGAGTCAGCTTTATAAGCAGATGTTGCTTCGAGATGCAGTTTGGAATTCAGCAGTCAGTGTTGCATCCGCGGACAGGTGATTTTTACGTGTTACGCACATCAACACTCATCAGTCTCGTTCTGTGAACTTGTGCAACCTGCAACTTCCCCACTGAACATTTCTTCTTCTAAATAACAGCATATGCAGTTAACAGACGCAGCTCTAGGAGGGCAATTATATTTCAAACTGAGAGCATCCTATGACAGTTCCATAATGAAAGCCACTGAACTTCACAGTATGAACCATATATAAATATTATTGTGAATAAATGTAATGCACCTTAAATTGTAATGAGTTGTTTGTCACATCTAGTTGCCTGTACACCTATACCCTAACAGTAATTTTATAGCAATACCTGTGAGCTAATTTCCAGAAATTTAGTGATGAAATAAGAAATATCTCAAGTTTTTTTTATTTGCTGTGTTTTTATTTATTTATTTTTATTCTCTTTTGGGACTAGCAGGGTCAATAGCAGACTTCTGGTTTTAATAGTCAGATTTGTAAAAGCTGCCAAGAGCAGCTGTCTCAGGGAGAATTATTCACCATGGCATTGTGGCTACGATTCAGAGATAAAAACTAGCTGGGGAATCACACATTGCCTGAGTTTCTGAAGGCAAGTTGCACTTAAATAATATCTGAGCTTAAAATTGATTTTGCTTCTAATTTAGCAGACAAAATGTTAGCAATCAGAAAATAAGGCATTGGTTGTACTTATGGGAAAGAGTGGCTGAGCTTGGCATGGCATTATTGGAGCATTGGCACAATTTTATTATTATCTAGAGAGGGCAAAGTATAATCACATCCACTTATCCACAGATCACACCAGGGATAAACATGCGGTATCCACTTAAGGACTGCAAACATAGTTCCTGCTTTGTCTACCGTAATCAATTCAAATCATCACCAAATCCGATCTTTTTGAATCACGTCACCCCTGATGCATGTATTATCAAGAACAGGATAACTACTTCTGACTACTTTTTAGTGCAAAATAATAAATGTTATTCAAATGACACTATGCATGTTTTCATGCTTGTGTTAAAAATGGAGCCAATGAGGGCAAACATCTTTCTTGGCCAAAAAGCAATTACGCCTCAGTTTTTACACCAGGTTTACATGTTCTTTACTTGTGTTTACATCTGTATGCTAACTCACATTTACTTGCACCACGTTTACGAATTGTACGCGTGTCAAGAAAAAGGTAAGCCTGAGTTCAACAGGACCTCCACCATGACACTGCGTAACTTTGAATGAATCCCTTCTGTTAATTGTTATTTTTGTTTTTAAAGAAGGTGGTAGGTGAGGATAATTTTTAGTGGAAATAAAGATTTATTTTGTGAAAAAATTCCTCTGGTCTTATCGTTAGCAAATCCTTTTATACATCCTTATTTGTACATGTTTGCTATGAACCTACCTTGTAGAGAGAGTTTGCCATTTGTGTTTGCATATCCCTGATTTGCCAGACTTCACAAGTATGTATAGAAAACTGCATAAATATGTACGTCATGCTTAAAGATAATCGTAAGTGCTTAATTTCGATTAAATACACAATATATGTAATTATTTTTATTCAACATGTATTGTTATAAAAATAAACACAAGAGTGTAATAAGGTGCTTAAAGGGACACTCAATGAATCTCAACGAGGTGGTCTGCGTTCAGTGCCTCTACCAGTTTACACCTGAAATCTAAAGCATTTAATAGAAACTGCAATGCTTTGAATGCATGACTGTAGTGCCAGGAATACAAAGCTATATTCCTGGCACTACCAATTCCTCTTCCCTCTCTCGCAGCCCCCTCCCCAGTAAATAAAGGGTAATAAAACTCTTTATTTACTTACCTTATCCCAGCACCGATGTCCCTCGGCGCTGGGTCGAAGCTCCGTCCCTCCCTCCGTCACGTGACAATTGGGTTATTTTGCGCACAGATTAGACTGCTCCATAGCAAAGCATTGAATTAATACTTTACTATGGGGAAAAATCTGACGCTGGAGGTCCTCATTCAGAGCGTAAGGACGTCCAGCATCAGACAAACGACCAAGAGTCTGTTACGATTCCGGAAGTGCCCCCAGTGGCTGTCTAGGCTGTCTGGTAGACATTAGGTGCAAAAAGGACACAGCACCCAGACCACTTTAATGAGCTGAAGTGGTCTGGGTGCCTACAGTGTCCCTTTAACACACTTTCAGTGGTTTGTCACTTAAAAACTCATAATGGGGGGGGGGGCGTGGCCAGCGACTGAACCGAGCGGACGTCTCCATGCAGAGCTCCGCTCGGAATATAGACAAACACAGCGAAACCACGAAAAATCAAATAAGAACCCAGCTGAAATAGCTGTCCCCCCCAAGGAGAGAATATGGGGAAGAAACACAAAAAGGCTCAGGGCTCGTCTACACCAAGACAGCCCGATATACGGCAAGCTTTCACTCCCTCCCAGAGACCCAAGATGGCGCCTGAGGCCTGCTACACCTCCGAATCCTCAGCTGAGGAGGAGGACATACCCTCACCCCGCTCGGAACGGCGATCCAACACGCCAGACTCCGAGGCCGACGGGACCCCAGCCACAAAGGGGGATATCAGGAGGCTGCTGGTAGAACTGCGGCAAATATGGAGAGAGGATCTCCAAAAGGTCCAAACGGAAGTGGAAGATGTGGGCCATGCAGTCCAAGGCCTAGAAATCCGAGAGGCCTCCAGAGACAATAAACTTGGCGATCTGGAACAGGCTCAAAAGGATCTTACAACACAGGTACAAGACCTAAGACGCACAGTGACCACCATGGAGGCAAGGCACAGAATGAAAAACCTGCGCCTTAGAGGAGTACCTGAAACAGTAAATGACATGCAGCTCCTGTCCTACACCCAAGACCTCACGGCGACCATGGGCACAAACCCTGCACAGACGGGTACTCTAGTCGCCGCGGCATTTAGGGTGCGCAAATCAGCGGCAGCACCTAGAGATGCACCCAGAGACATCATAATCGTCACGCGAGACATCTCCGCGAAAGCCGCCATACTGACCCGCTCAAGGGAGCTGGGAACGGTGCACCATGCAGGACACAGAGTGGCAGTATTCCCAGACACACCATTCTCAGCCCTAATAGAAAAAAAAAAGTTGGCACCCATAGCCCGGAAACTGAGAGACGTCGCTGTTAAATACCGCTGGGGTATGGACGGATCCCTCATCACAAACATTAACGGTGAGAGCAACATACTTACCTCAAAAGGGGATCTCGACGGCTTTTTGAAGCTCATCGACAGGGGACAACCGCAACACCCAGAAATCCAAATACCCTCAGAAACAAGGGCAGGGACAGAGAACTTCACGCCAAACAAACGCAGACCAGACAGGCTACCGGGCACCGCTATCAAGAGATTGACCCCAGCACCGAGAGACACCGGACAGAACCCTACAAATAAAGTGCTGCAGATAGACAAACTGTATAGACAGCCACGGGACTAAGCCGCAGAGCAAGGGCAAGGCGGTACTGTGTATTGGTATGAGCCACGATAATGCTAGACGCTTCTCATACACTGCTTGATCGTCTGATGTTGAATGTACTATTGCATTTTCACTATATAGTATTGCATTTTCATTTTATACTCTGTATTCCCACTATATAATACGGTTATTAATGTCTTTCCTAAAACACCAATAAAACATAAATTGAAAGAAAAAAAAAAAAAAACTCATAATCGAGTTTGACTTGGTTATGGGATGTTACATACGTATTAAGGCCGTTTGGCCTGTATTTGTGGGAGGGGCTTAAATTAATTCACTCCCCTATATAAGGGACACCCCTTACCTGACTCATATCGCTTGAGGTCAGCATCAGAATGATTTCCACTTCCGGGTCATCCAGACGCCATTTTATCTGATTACTCCATGAGGTTTTCTAAGCTGAGCTGTGTCAGGAATCCAGCCACAGGCTTTTCCGGCCTACCACCTTCTTTCTTCAATCCATCGCCGTGGATGGTGTCCAAGTGACTCACAAACCGTAAGTCGACCTACCCGTTACGCCAGGCATCAGTCCCACGGCACCATGCATGGGTCAGGTCCACACTTTATGGCTGCATTTTGTCTGTCTGTTCTAAAACCATTGCATGTTCATGCATATCATTCATTTAAACCCCCTACCGGTCTTTGGGTGTACTACAGGCTTCTTAGACATTGTCGCATTTCATGTACAAACCAACGAACCACTGCATTTTCGCCTACACACTGACCCCTACCGGTCATTCGGTGTACTACAGGCTTCTCATACATTATTGCATTTCATGTACAAACCAATGAACCACTGCATTTGCGCCTACACACTGACCCCTACCGGCCATTCGGTGTACTACAGGCTTCTCAGACATTATTGCATTTCATGTACAAACCAACAAACCACGGCATTTTTGCCTACATGCTGACCCCTACCAGTAAATCGGTATAATACAGGCTTCTCAGACTTTCACTTCATAAACAAAAAAAAACTAACTACAGCATTTTCGCTTTTATACTGACTCCTATGTGTCAAATGGTAGGATTAACCCCTTAAGGACACATGACATGTATGACATGTCATGATTCCCTTTTATTCCAGAAGTTTGGTCCTTAAGGGGTTAAAGGGTATTTTTAACATACAATCAGCATTTCTGACCCCTACTGGTCAACAACAAAACTGTCTTTACATGTCATATACAATTTACCAGCCAATATAAATTACACATAGGATTGTTTTAAACATAACCATAAACCATAAATTAAACTCCAGCACGGGCTCAGGTTTAATTTACATTTCACATCAAAACCAACAGTGGTTCGATCAACACTGCCACCTACAGGTCTGTCAAGTACATTGACAATTGTCATGGGGTTTTACAAACACCAAAACACTGACACCTATAGGACAGACAAACAACATTTCACATACCAATCAGTATCCAACTACACTGCCACCTATAGGGCACTCGGCAGATCTCCAGTGCACTTGCATTTTGCAACACCATGTTCACTGACCCCTACCATTCAATAAGACATACAACAATTCACATAGCAAGTACTATATCAGCATCTGGTATAAATACATATATTATTATACAGTAGCAGACACATCTGTATATACGTAACTGGTAATATAGTTCACATACATCTTTCACAGCACGCTGCTCACACAACAGACTTTCCCCTAGCAAGGGGACATACAACATACAAGGTGGGGACAGACCACTTTTTCACTTGTTCATGCGGCACTTAATGGGCTAAGATTGATACATATTTAACCAGTATGGCTACGATGTTTAATATTTACACATCACGGCACTTTACTTTTCACATATACTGTACGTATTAAGATAAGCTTGGTCTATGCCATATTTCCTTATGCCATACGGTTTTATCCATTCAGGTTACAGTTACTACTAAAAAACCTATACGGATTGTCAGGTTCAATACCATACTACCAGGTACATACACCTGCTCACGTAGTTTTCCATCTCTTACCTTCCCTGGAATAGTAATAGTGTACTGGCAATTAGGATTCTAGGGCCCAATAGCTATTACCCCCTTTTTTCTCTGCATTATGCTTCGGTTAGTGGTCCCGCGAGGCCAACACCCCACCTCACACTCGGAGGCATACACCCCTCGGGCCACTCGTGAGCTAGCCGCCTCGCATTGTATCATAGAGAGGGCCTCACCTGTCACTCCCCTTCCTATTTTCTGGTTACTGTCACCGAGAGGCCAACATCCTGCCACAACGTTCGGTAGCCACACAAAATCCCCTCGCGCCAAGCATAGATAGAGCCTCTCAAACCACTTGGCAACTAGCAGGGCCTCACCGGTCACCAAAAAACACCAAGCCTAATCGTTTCGCCTTACGGCTTAGCTAGCAAGCCAGTACAAGACCCCTGGGTACAAATAATAATTGCAATCTTTATTGTTATTTAAGTGTTTCTCAAAAAGATGGTGAAGAATCACCTCTTCCTAGCACCCCGGCTAGAATTGATACACCTTCAAGCAGAGGAGATGTTGCTAGTCCAGCAGCAATCAGATCCTGGATGATCCCACACATTACCACCGACCTAAGGAGGTGACAAATCCTCTACCCTGCTACAGCAGGGAAAGCAGAGTTATTCAAACTCCTCCATACATCAACGGACAACACGGAGGCAGGGGAAGGCCCAGCTACGCCAACTCAGGTGACACCCAGGCCATGCTAGCCTCACTCATAAACTCATGAGCCAAAAAATTTATGACAGACTGGCAATCTCGAGTCGGTCACCACAGCCCTCACAAGGCTGGGCCTCACGCTACTGTACAACCAGCACCAACCGAAACTCGGTTACCTGGTACAATCAATTCTTATGACACACAAGACGTTAACCCTGCACGTATGATCCCAGCACATAGGGGAAGCAAGGCATATATATGTATGATGATGTATCTGTGATGGTCAAATCCAGGGATTCCAGGTAAATCAGGAACTGACCATCCCTTGGTTGGGTTGGCATTTGGAATATGTAGAGATGTTTATTTGTGCAGATACCCATACAGAAGGGATTTTGTCCCAAACAAATGGACGAGCACTCTCAGGCTCCAGGTACCAGCACCTCTGAACTACCAGAGACAATTGATATGAGTAGTTGTATTGCATATAGACTGTTGCATATATGTTCAAATGGTTCAGGGCACATGACAAACCATGTGCCCCAATACAACTTACAAATAACGTACTCACCATCTGTACCCACCAATGCATTTTCAACACTACTGACTCATCACCCTTCCAGACTTGTAGTAGATTTACTAAAGCTCTGGAGCTTCAAAGGGCTCCCATACAGGTATCATAAATACACCTTCAAGGAATATAGCATGCCCTCACTTACAGTCAGCACAACAGAACCATTGGCTGTAAACACACTCATAGCCAAGATTTGCAGAGAAGTCTTCCAATCTCCACCATTTACAGCATGGCACCAAACACAAACACATTGGTATTGTCACAAGGAATCTTCCCTTAAACAAAGATTCTTAAACCATAGACTTATTGGCACAACACACATTCGCTACCCCAAGTCTCAACTCCCTCATACCCTCCGAGGAGTTTCCTTACTATACAACACCATTGATCTACCTTTACATCTATTACTCAAGTATGGGTTGAAGCTTGGTTAAGTAAGACCAATATCATCAACGCAGTAAACGGCTACCATCTACCCTACACACTGGCACTTACATGGCATAAAATGGGCAATCATTTCCCCGCTCAACATCTCGGGTTACAGATTAGCCTACTATCGATATTTGCAGATACTCTGTGCTGGTTATGATAACATATCCAGAGGCCTTACAGTCATACACTATCTAGAAGACTTCTTGTTGATCAAAGATAACATATATTTCACTAGAAGCCTCACGGCAGCTTAGTCTGGTTGACCACTTGGGCGTCCCAGTACCCCATAAGAAACAGAAGGCCCAGACACTATCATCACATTACATGGGCATACGACTTGAGTCGGCATCCATACACGCAAGTTACCACAAGACAAAAAAGGAACATTCTCAACTACATCAATCACTACCTCCTGCTTAGTACTTACAACTGCAAGGAACTACAATCCCTACCAGGTTCCTTAATTTTGCCATGCCAATCATACCACAAGACCACGCTTTTACATCCAGAGTACGTTACCCTTTTTTCCACACTTCCAACATAACGATCAGAGGATGTCCCTAGACACCCCAGCAACAGCAGACCTGCACATGGGGGGGAATTTCTTAACCACTTGGCATGGTTAAAGCATGTTCCTTCCAGGATTGTCTGACACTTCTCCAACCAGATGGTCAGACGCAGCGTCTACCACAGGTTTGGCAGCGATCTACCGGGAACTATTGCTTTGGAGCTGTTTGCCATGGCATCCAGGTTTGGAAATTTTTCCACCACCTCAGCCCCTTTGGGGGATTTACCCCATTGTAGCAGCTGCTGTGGCATGGGGTAAATCATGGTCAGGGTCATCAATCCGTTGTTATTCATACAACTAAGCACATGTCATATCATCAACAAACTCCACTACTCATCCATAAGGTCATGTTATTTCTGGGGAACTCACTTGGTTGGCCACTTATCACATTTCTTTTACTTTAATGTACCAGGCAGGGGTATACATCCCTGCTGACAATTGTCTCATTTATATTCCATGTTCATCATACGCTTCCTACAGCCGCCCATACAGTCACGGCCACTCTTTCGTTCCAGAGACAAAATCATGGATTAGACATACTCATGCAGCATAGCATGCACTATCCCACCTAGCACTTTCGGCCCATACTTGTAGTACGCATAACACAGCTTTTCACCTGGCCTAAAGAATCTCATTGTAACACGACAGTTCAACCTGTGTCATAACATTTCTCCTAGGTTTTGCTTCTTTTTGCCACCTTAAACTTAAACTATCTCACACACCATTCATTATATATTTTACAGGCATTCAACAACACAGGATAACCTATGGCCAAAACTACCATAACTTCATGCTATCATACCAGACAAGAATATACTCAGAGGTTTTCAGGAATCCATTCCCCCACGTTCCTCTCAGAGATTACCAATAGCCATCCAACTTTTCATCCTTATCGGACCTATTAGATCTACAACCATTCAATTATACTACCAAGTTGGCCATTACCAGCCATGCACATTGCCTTTTATGCCTTTCTCAGGCCAGAGAATCCACTACCATCACCACCACTCAGACAGATCATTGTCTTCAATGATCCCACGTACATAAACACATATATCACTACCTATTAGCTCTACCACATTCCGAAACGAGTCAACACGCACCAACAGTAGAGATAACATACTATCCTACCCACAACAAATGGTGTCAACTTTCGGTCCTAGATTCCTACCTTCAAAATCCTTCCAGGAATTAAATACTGTAATGCATTTAAGGAAATGTCTGGTTAATTTGTATATATTTGTTGACTGTATTAAATCTTTGATTATTCATTTTTGCCCTCTTTATTTACAGGCCTACCGTATCGTCGGTCTCGGCACACCACAACCGACTTGCTCCCTTTATACTATCCTACGCTTATGCTGGATCCTTACTCCATATACGGCTATTTGCCCGTTACACAATATATATATATATATATATATATATATATATATATATATATATATATATATATATATATATATATATATATATATTGAGGAAACGTTTGGAAATTATTTTTTCACAATAAGTGAAATTTATTTTACATGCCCAATTATGGACTGATTACAACATACATTTAGCTAAACTCAGACTTGAAAAATGTGCTTGTGTGCTGATTTTTTTCTCAAGTAATCCTTTGAGCGAGTTGTTATTTATGTTTATTACTGAAGAGCACAGTAAACTGTTCTAGCTTTCTTTGAGGGGGAGAAATATATAGACGGCTTTCTTGAAGCCACAGCAGTTTGATAAAGCTACAGCATACAGATCTTGCAGTGTCAGATAAGTTTTCAGTCTCGGTTTATGTCTGTTTGCAATTTTTCTACTCATGCATAAAAATCAAGAGCGTTACTCCATTTGTCACTGGGTAAAAAAAAAAAAAAAGGTAAAAACACTAGTTTAAAGGGAACTGAAATCAGTTTTATGTAATTTAAAGAGCGCAAAGCTGCCATCTTCAGGCTGACTTAAACTGTCACTTTCTCCCACTGATTGCTATCGCATCGCGTTGAATCACTTTAATAACAATTGTATGACCATTATAACGAGATTAGACCTATAGGGATTATGATGCACAAAGCAACTGCTCTCTTAAAGACTAACCACAATCAGAATAAAAGATTGCTAAGAGTATATTAGCAACGAGGCTATATACATTAGAGATTTAATTCAGAATCAGTCGGAATGCCTACAGTGTGCCTATTTGTAAACAAAGTCTACAAGCAAATGTTAGCAATATTGAATGAGTAACTCATCAGTAATGCAACCATATTCTGGAATCATTGCACATATCGAAGGACTGTTTTTTAACCAGTCTGATCAGTCTGTGCCTTCACCGATTCATCTAACCATGGATATATATATATATATACCACAACAACAGAGCAAGCCCCCACCAGATCAAATTTGTCTTTTATTTTAATTTTGTCTCAGCTACCTTACTACACGGTCGCCAACCTATGACCATACAGGGTTCTATTTCGTTATTGAGGTAGGTGGCTTAGTTCAGAACCACTCAGTGAGGCTCATTATTAGAGTTGCCACTATAAATCACATCATTACATCGTATTAGCCGGAGATAGGCCTCCTGTCTGCATATCCAATTGCACAGTTCATCATTACTCCACAGTTAAAATTACCAGTCAGACAGCATCAGGCATAGCATCACCAAACGAGCGACAAATTAGACAGTCATCCAATTACCATTAATGCCATTAATTTTCTGCGCTTACATGAGAGGTTGTCGGTAATCCTTTCACAAGGTCCGCTTTTAATTCAACCTGAGTCTTATATATGTTATCTATCCAACTTTAAGAACTAGAACCCTTTAAAGACCAAAGACAGGACAATCATGTAAGATATAAAAGGATATGATTAACCTCTGACCCTTAAACAATTATTAAATTAGTAACATGTAGGGGGTAGCATTCAAGACGGGTTTATACAATCGTTTAAACCAGGTTCATAGACAACCACTGTATCACTTTTATGTAGAGATTATAAGTGAGCACAGTCTACCCTTAATAGTTGAAGTCAAACAGTAATGCTCCCTCTGCACTCTCTGAATTTTACACCAGTTATTTGGCTAAAATTATGAGAGTTGTAGTTTACCTTTAAAGTGGCTCTGTCACTTTTCAGGATTTGCAATTAAATCAATCCGTTTTTTTATTCCTCTATTTCTCCTTCTTTTTATGTTTTTGTGTTCACTTTTTTTATTTTTTTAAGGCTAGCGTGAACTTTGGCACTGGGTGGAGCTTAAAGGGACACTGTAGTCACTATAACTATTTCATTTCATTACATTGGTTATAGTGCCTGGAGTCCCCTGGCACGGTCATCCATTCAGAGATAAACCATGTTTGTCACGCAGTCTGGCCCCTTCTGGAGGTGTGGCTAAGGTAGAGATTACACACATCCTTGTAGTCATACCCAGGCATACCATTGGTTGGAGCTCTGATAGGCTCTCAGTCAATCACAGCTGCCCATTGCTACTACTTCTACATTAGCCAAAGCAGCAGAGAGTGGATGGCTGGTGGGGACTCATTTAGCATTAAAACATAAAAATATGAAAAACTGTTTAATTCTGCAGGGGGTGTGGGCATCCAAGCAATGGACTAGACGTGCTTCTGTGGAGCTCCGCTTGAGCCCAGAGACTTTATTCATAAAATGCCGCTAAACATAGCCGAAGGAGCCTTTCCACTGCCTCACCCCACCAGAGACACTTTGGGGTGCAAACACCGCAAATCTCACAGAACAGAAGCCCCTAAACAGAGAGATATACAGCTCTCGTTTGAGTAGTCTATGCCACCCACGCCTCCCAAGATGGCACCCGCGACAAGCCACATGGACAACACCTCAGAGGAATCATTGGAAGATGATGAGGAGGTACCTACCTCTCCCAGACAAGGCGAATTGCACCAGGCAGCAGAGTCCGATAACGACTCGCCCCCTGCAACAAAAGGGGACATTAAGCAACAAAAGGAGACATTAAACAGATGCTCCTGGAGATGCACCAAATCTCGAAGTCCGACCTCCAGGAGATACAACGCGAAGTGGGGGCAATGAAGACACAGCTCCAAGAGGTGGAAGAGCGAGACAAGGCGATAGAGACAAGGCTGCAAACTACAGAAACCACTGTGGCGGGGGTTGCGATGCAGGTACAGAGACTGAACCGCACGGTGGCAGCCCTAGAATCCCGAAACAGACGCCGCAACATACACTTAAGGGGAATCCCCGAAGTGGTACAGGGGGAAGAGCTCCTACCCTACACCCAACAGCTAATTGCAACCATAGGCTTAAAGGGGAGACCAGACCCCAGCATGATAACTACCACGTTCTGAGTCAGAAAAGCAAGCACAACCCCAGAGGCAGCCCCAATGGACTCTATTATGGTTACCAGAGACATTGCCTTGTGATCGGCTATCATGGCCCGCACTTAGGGAGCAGGGAAATGTGAGGTTTAAAGGTGCCACCATCACTTTCTTCAGGACATCCCATTGCCGCGCTTATGGAAAAATTAAAACTGATGCCGGTCGCCAAGAGCTTAAGAGACCACACAATGCGGTACCACTGGGGTGCAGATGGAGCCCTGATTGTGACAGCTGGCGACCTGATTACCACCCTCACGTCCAACAAAGACCCGGAATTGTTCAGCATTCTGGGCCGGTGAAACCCACCGATTGAAGCGGGATCGAGCAGTTGCAGCAGATAGACGGTGCAGGAAAGCTCAGAAGACGGAAAATCGGGGACCAGGCACAAGATTACCAAACTGGGAGTTCGAAGACTCCGAATAAACCATGCCGAGTAGGGCACCTACCACACACACAAGTAGCAACGGCCCGGCCCGGACCCTACGGCATCCCAGACTCTCAACCTAAAGCTGCCACCCGTGACAGCTTGCCTGTACCTTTGCTCGCCAAGCATACATGCCCACACACAGAGGTCAGTGCCCCTTGCCTTAGATAGAGGTGACAACATGCGTCAGGAGTGCTATTGTAAGTGTTGTGCTGTGTGTGACTAAGATGTGACAACATACACAGAGCCATAACCCAGAGACGACAAATGTGATAAAATATGTTGTTATACGTTGCTGCATTATTTTACGTTATATCTTTTCAATTACCATACCCTGACATGAATGTCTGCTATTATGCCAGAAATTCAATAAAATACAAATTAAAAATAAGACAAAAAAACAAACAAAAAACACTTTCATTTTCAATGAAATGACGGTAGTAGAGGACCCCAGACACCATAACTTGTTTAATGTAGTGCAGTGCCTACAATGTCCCTTTAAGCAAACTTCCATTTTATTTCCTACACTGATTTACTCACAATCCATTAGTAAAAAGAACCCCACAGAAGGGCAAACTGCAAACATTATGGACAGAGGAGAACAAAATGGAGGCGCCCAGATACTGAGATCCGGCACAAGGCAGAAACAATAATAAATATAAATAAATGCAAGTGGCAAGAGGGGCGTATAATCATTAAAATACAAGAGGCATAAGAAAAGTTAAACTAAAAGTAAAAAAAACACGACAACACCCTTTTAAGGTTCTCTACACATGTGAGAATGCAGTTCTGGTTTTGTTATCTAATTTACATCCAGAATGGCACAGTGAGATGTATTGAAAGGCTGCCCTTGATGGTTTTGTTGACTTGGTATCAGCTGGCAGCTATGTAAATGTTTTTACAGCGGACGGAAAGATTGAGGAACATGACTTGCCTGATGCTTGCTTTTAACATGTCGGATAGCTTAGAACAGCTTGAACATGTACAAGCATTTTAATCTTTCATCACAGTGTGAAAATCAGCACTGCCTGAAGCTGTTTATTTAACCTGAGGCCATCCGTTACACCTCTAAAACTGAAAAAAAACCACAAGAACTTACAAGACAAAACTACTGATCCCATTTTTGCCAAGAAAACACACAGCTTTGTTTATTTATAAGCAATTATAAAATCAAACTGGCTGACTTCACCTTTGCTTTGGATGACAGTGGATTAGCTTAGTTTATATATATATATATTTATTTATTGGGGGCCGGTAACATAAAAGCCAGGTAATAACTTATTAATGGAAAAAGTCGGTAGTGGTGTGCAGAAACCGACATAAGGGTAGGCCTGTAATAAAAGAGGGTCCCCCTGGTAAAAAGAAATTTAAAGAAGGGTGAGGTGGGTGCGATGAACGGCATGGCAAAGGTAGGCAGGAGGTGTGGACTTTTATACTGTGAACGCTAACTCCTCCTACGAATATAGGCCTTGGCCTTTAAAGGGATACTATAGTCACCACATCAGCTGCAACTTATTGTATTTGTTCTAGTGAGAAGAATCATTCCCTTAAGACTTTTTGCTGTAAACACTGTATTTTCTGAGAAAATGCAGTGTTTACATTACAGTCTAGTGATAACTCCACTGGCCACTCCTAAGATGGCTGCTAAAGTTGCTTCCTTGGGCAGTACTGCAAAGTAAGCAGCACTGCCATTCAGTGTCTCCACCCTCTGCATACAGACACTAAACTTACCTCATAGAAATGCATTGATTCAATTCATCTCTATGAGGAGATGCTGATTGGCCAGGGCTGTGTTTGACTTGTGCTTGGTCTGCCCGATCTGCCTCCTTGACAGTCTCAGCCAATCCTATGGGGAAGCATTGTGATTGGCTCAGACCACCACTTCTGATGATGTCAGCAGACAGAGACAGTTCAAGGGCACAGGTAGCAGCTTCAGACTTGAATACAAGTAAGATTTTACTATATGTAGGGATGCAAACACACTTTATTGCTAAAGTATTACAATACAAGACTCTTAGACACTTTTCTTAATTCCATTTTTGGTTTTTATTGTTTACAGCAGATTTACAACGACCTAACTTTTTAATGATATTTACAGGAGTATTGGTACTGGATACAGCTGTAGCCGCGCCCATTCTAAATGAGTGGCTGAAGTATGAGGCTGGATTAAGACCTAACCTAATGCATAGAGTTCTGACATAGAACATGGATTTGGCAGTGGTGAGGGGACCACCTTGTAGTGGGAGTAGTGGCTTTGCTCCTCTTCCTGTGTTGTATTTCAAAGCAGCAGTATGCAGCAGACACATTCTCCAAGAAATCCATGTATAAAGTGGAATTATGAGGCACAAATGTGGGTCTTTGTTGAGCTCATTTGCATATGCCTACCCAGAATCCCTTGCAGTAGTGAAAGCACTGTTAAAGTGAGATTTCTGTGGTAAAAGCAAGTCTTATGGCTTGACTGGTGTGTGTATTTAGCAATGTGTGTATATATATATATATATATATATATATATATATGTATATACACATACATATACCGTATATACTTGAGTATAAGCCGACCCGAATATAAGCCGAGGCCCCTAATTTTACCCCAAAAAACTGGGAAAACGTATTGACTCGAGTATAAGACTAGGGTGGGAAATGCAGCAGCTACTGGTAAATTTCTCAATAAAATTAGATCCTAAAAAAAATTATATTAATTGAATATTTATTTACAGTGTGTGTATATGAGTGCAGTGTGTGCGTGTGAGTGCAGTGCGTGTGTATGAATGCAGTGTGTGTGTGTGTGTGTTGCAAAGCCTTGGTGGGGGTGGGCATTTTTATTAATTTTTTATTTATTATTTTAATATATATTTTTTTTAATTATTTATTATTATTTTTTTTTTTATTATAATTATTATTATTATTTATATTTGTATACATTTTTTCGTCCCCCCTCCCATGGAAGGGAGGGGGGTTCTCACTCCCTGGTGGTCCAGTGGATGGGCACTGTGTAGGAGGGGGCTGGCAGAGCTCTTACTTAACTCTCCTGCAGCTCCTGTCAGCTCCCTTCTCCTCCGCTCCGGTCGTGCAGCTCCCTCTGCCAGCTCACACTGTAAATCTCGCGAGAGCCGCACTATTAGCCTGCGGCTCTCGCGAGACTTACACTGGGAGCTGACAGAGGTGCTGAACGGACCGGCGCGGAGGAGAAGGGAGCTGACAGGAGCTGCAGGAAAGGTAAGTAAACTCTCTGCAGCCCCCACAGCCCCCTGTCTGTATTATGGCAATGCAAATTGCCATAATACAGACACTGACTCGAGTATAAGTCGAGTTGGGGTTTTTCAGCACATAGAATGTGCTGAAAAACTCGGCTTATACTCGAGTATATACGGTGTGTGTATATATATATATATATATATATATATATATATACACATATATATATATATATATATATATATATATATATATATATATATGCACCAACATACTCCGTATATTATTACTGGAACCTCAGAAGATACTTCATTAAACTGAGACATCATAACAGTTCTCAGAGTAAAAGAAGACAAAATGCAGTTTACAGTTTTGAAAGTTTTTCACTTTCAAGGTTAATTCAGCTGACTTTGGGATTTTTTGTTCAGTTTGATTATTTTAGCATTAAATATAAAATTCACTTTGAATTCCTGACAATTCGCAATTTAATGAATAACCCATGTGACTGTTACTTTAAAGGACCACTCTAGTGCCAGGAAAGCATACTCGTTTTCCTGGCACTAGAGTGCCCTGAGGGTGCCCCCACCCTCAGGGACCCCCTCCCGCCCGGCTCTGGAAAGGGGAAAGGGCTAAAAACTTACCTTTTTCCAGCGCTGGGCGGAGAGATCTCCTCCTGCTCTCCTCCTCCGATCCTCCTCTTCTCCTCCCCGTCGGCTGAATGCGCACGCGCGGCAAGAGCTGCGCGCGCATTCAGCCGGTCACATAGGAAAGCATTCACAATGCTTTCCTATGGACGCTGGCGTGCTCTCACTGTGAAAATCACAGTGAGAAGCACGCAAGCGCCTCTAGCGGCTGTCAATGAGACAGCCACTAGAGGACATAGGGGGAAGGCTTAACCCATTCATAAACATAGCAGTTTCTCTGAAACTGCTATGTTTCTGAAAAAATGGGTTAACCCTAGAAGGACCTGGCACCCAGACCACTTCATTAAGCTGAAGTGGTCTGGGTGCCTAGAGTGGTCCTTTAATGATATCTTAAATCGATTTACTGCAAGCAAACACACGTGCAGAATAAGTCTTGGGAACCGCACATTAACCATCCTTTTTCATCATGTCTGTTGGCATGGTTTATGACCAAATAGGCACTGCTGTAGCTGAACCTCGTCTAGGACCCCTCTTGATATTGACAAGCTCTATGTTTTAAATGATTGAGGCTTGCCTTGACACCCTAGATCAGTGATGGCACATCAGATGTTTCTGAATATCTATAATGAATAGATTTATGTGAAGTCTGGCAGAGCATCATGGGAAATGTAGTTAAATATCATATAGGGTTACACGATTAGTCATCACTGACTTGTTAAAGATGTGAATGCTTTCATACTCTTCTTGGTGGCAGGTGATGTGCTCTGTGTGTGTATTGTTCCCAGGACATTAGTACAGGTATGTCCTTGGGAGGAAAATGCAAAAGGCATTCTAAAATAAATATTCCTTCTTCAATCCTTGCAGACAGAAATAGAAAATAAGAACACCAAATATTTGCCAGGAGATCATCACTCATATCTTCAGCTTAACAAATAATACAACAGGCTCGAGAATAAAAATGTAAACCTTAATGAATTATGTAAGCTTTCTAAACTCATGCAAACAACAGAGCACTGTTAGTCTGAAACCAGCTTGAGTCAGCATTTGCTGGGTGCATGGAAATAAAACTAATCTTACACCTTGGAGACGCAGACTTGCCCTCGTATCGCGCTCCGTCAATTACTCCGCACACCATGTCTATCACCCACAGGAAGCACAAGACAATCCAGTCTTAGCATCCACCTGGAAATTAGTGAGAAAGCTTCTTGGGCTTCACAAGATGTACTCCTTTTCTACGCAACCCGCAGTTTTTCCTCGACTCGGGGCCAGCCACCTACCAAAACAGCAGCCATCTGACAGTCCAATACACCAGCAGCTAAAGACAGAAAAAGGTCACTGGGAATGGTCCTTTACTTTTATTTTTAAATACATGTAGAGGGACACAAGTACCATAACCATTGAAGTTCAATGCAGTAGTTATGGTGCCAGAAGTGCCCTAGTACTCACCTAGTGTTGTTAAACCATTTTAGAATAGCTTGACAACGTACCTAGGCCCTGTTGGATGCTTGCTCTAATAAGCTAAGCAGCACAATGCAAGACTGCGTTCCATTGGCTGAGAACATCAGTTGAGTGCTTTAAGCCAGTGAGCACAGTAATGTAAAATGGTTTCACAGATTACTATGGGAGGGTGCCAGGACTAACATTCTGAGGAATGACTGGTTCTCCGCAGTGCCTCCCACCAACCCTCCACTTTAGAGCATGAGGAGGGCACTGCCGTGTAATAAATGAAGAGTAAGATGAATGAGATCAAATTAGCCTCGCTCTCTCTTAAGAGACAGCTAGTTTCATCTCACCCATCTTATTCAAATTGTGAATCAAAAGACTGTAAAAATCCAATTTGAATTAAAAGTTTTAGGGGAAAGTAAGGGTTACTTACCTGAGGCTGTCCCTTGCAGCCACCGCCATGATCATCCGGTGGATCCTCTTCAGTTCCTGAGAAACAACACTGATGTGTATGAAGGATCCCACAAAAGCTTCCTTAGGTAATGAATTTTTCCTCATTCTCATTGCCATCACTAGTGGCGGCTAGAGGAAATTACAAAACTCAACGGCGGTCACTCTGTCTTTTTTCAAGAGTAGGAAAAATACCCGAGTAAAAGGTTTTTAAACAGGAGGCAGAACAAATTTAATACAGTGGTATTGTGCATTCCATGCAGGACACCTGTATACTTGGCAAAGAAAACTCATGTTGACATCACTGCTTGGTGTGCAGTGGCCTGGGAGTGCAGGCTAAGGTACGTTTTATTTACCTAAAGCTGTCCCTTGAGGCCGCAACCATCTCCTTCTCTAACTTTCTTATGAATTGGGAGCTACTGATTGGATTAGAGTGTCAGCTGACCAGTCTAAGCCAATTAACAAAACCGCTCCCTGGCAGAACCCCGTGCTTTTCTCAAACTGAACTGGAGAAACCAGCTTCCGCTGGGGATAAGAGGGATATACGGTGCTGGAGTGTAATCTTTGGGGTTAACCCATCACGGAGGGTTTAATCAGGCAAGAAAGCTAGTGGGATTCCTGGCCACCATAACAACTTCAATTTGATGAAGTTGTTATGGTACCCATACAGCTCCTTTAACAACAAAGTTACAAAATACATATCATTGTAGCAGAGATGGAAGATTTCCCTCACTTGGATCAATTTTTTAAAACAAAAATATTTAGACTGTAATGTTGAAGGTGGAGCCCTTAAAAGTTAGCTTTTTCTTTTCTTCCCAGCACAAAACTGATTTTGTATAATTGTGATCTGAAGATACAATGGTCAATGCAGCATACATCCAGTTATGTTAGCTAGTTACATGAATAAAGAAATGAATAAAAATCACTGACAGTTAAGACATGCTATCAAAAATATTTTTTTTACAAAAAAGACAAATCACTTGAATTTGATAACCTTTTAGGAGCATGCAATTGTTTCAAAAGCAAGATAAAGCCCAAAGTGATATGCGTCTTGCTGAGGAGACAATTTAATTTCTGTAATGCAACGCCGTCACGCATTATGAAAAGAGTTGAGATTTAGAAACATCAGATTTTGAAAAATCCCTCAGGATTTGACGGGAATTTAATAGCTGCCATTGACGCGGCTGAATTGTTTGAATCCGATTTATGTAAAGTAGGGATTTGAGGCCCCGGGCAAAATCAAATACAGCCAACTAAGACAACAGAAAGTTTATTCCAAATGTTACTTGGGGAATTCTTCAAGAAGTTCTGCTCTATCTGTCTAAGAAACGGAGTTGGCATTACAGCTGTTAATATATATATATTACATTACAAATGGCAGGCCGTTCTTGCCTGTAAAGATCACTCCAAGCAGTCTCCATGACACACAAAAACATCCCTCTTAATTATTATTTGTAATGTAATTTGTAAGCAATAAATATATCGGTATTTAAAGGAACACTATAGGGTCAGGAACACAAACATGCCCCCCTAAATATAGCAAAATCTTACCTTTATTCCAGTCTGCTACTTTTGCCCCAGATCTGCCTGCTTGGCTGACATCATCAGAAGTGTTATTCAATACAATCACAATGCTTTCCCATAGGAAAGCATTGGATTGGTTGAGACTGTCAAGGAGGCAGTACAAGCCAACAAAGCCCTGACCAATCAGCATCTCCTCATATAGATGCATTGAATCAATGCATCTGTATGAGGAAAGTTCAGTGTCTACATGCAGAGGGTGGAGACACTGGCTGGCAGTACTGCACAGTGTGCTGCACTGCCCCAGGAAGCACCTATTGTAGCCATCTGAGGAATGGCCAGTAGAGTTATCACTAGACTGTAAAGTAAACACTGCCTTTTTTCCTGAAAAGACCGTATTTACTGTAAAAAGCCTGAAGGGAATGATTATACTCACCAGAACAAATACAATAAGCTGTAGTTTTTCTGGTTACTGTAGTGTCCCTTTAATATATGTGTGCATGTCTATATGTCCATGTATGGGATCTCTGTGTGTGTTTGTATGTGTGTGTGTGTATGTGTGTCTGTATGTATGTATATGTGTGTGTGTCTACATGTATGTGTGTCTGCATGTGTATCTGTTTGTCTGAATGTGTGTGGGGGGGGGGAGCAATTTTAGCACCAGGGCTGCGTGGTTTCTAGTTGCGCCTCTGCATGTAAACTGTTCTATGTATTAATTCATTCAGTCACTCACATAAAAATATTTATTACAACAAATTAAGTAAACCTGGGGTTCACTCAGACAATCTAATCCAGTACTATTCTGAGATGCTTTACCCTACACATTTTGTCATGTGGAGACTTATTCTGGGTCATATTGCAAAAATGGAAAAGGAACCGCACTCAATTCACTTAAGCCAGGGTGCTTAGCTGAACCAGCACAAGCCTAGAAGATAAAAATACCAGTATTAGAAAAAGGGCCCAGGCACTCCAATGTCTTCAGGCACCTTTATTAGAACAAGTTGAACACTGCAGCATTTCGACTCCCAATGAAGTATTTGTCAAATGTTCTAATAAAGAGAATAGAAACATTGCTCTATGTATGTCCCTGTGTGTGCGTGTTTTTGGCCCCTGCAGGGCACCTTTCCTACCTTCTTCTATGTTGTGCCAGTTTTGGGCAATGTGGTGGCAATATGAGAAATGGCACTCCATGCATTACTGTCCTTTAAAGGCACAAAATGTCACCCTGTATTAGTGGAAGTGGGAGATCCATGCTGGTACAAGGGTGATTCAAGAATTCCCGAGGCTTAGCTCTCTCAACTGAGAATACATTTTTTTTTTAGATAATTTTCTTTTGTTTAGCAAAAGTACGGTATTTGTGTACAAATTCTCATTAGAAACGTGTGGATGTTTTTTCCACCATGCTTTTATATGTTATTTATATTACATGGTTCATACATAATGATAGGATATCAGAAAAAAACAATCTGAAATATATATATGGGCACATCAAATGAGAAAGGTGAAAATTAAAGTTGAAAACCACATATAACAAAAAAAAAACCCACCACAAATGTAAAATTCACTTAGAACAATTTTCACTTTAGTAAATAAGCCATGATGGGAACACTAAAAAGTCCTGGTCGTTGCTGGTTAAGTGTTACATTTATATTGAACAAAGCATTCAAATATTTCACACAAAAACAAATCAGACACTACATGCAAAAATCAACATTGACCTTTAATGAACTTACCCATATAACATGAGATAACTTATGTATATCTTAAAAGGCACAAGTCTATAATTGATCACCTCCACCAAATGCTATTAGTTTACATCCAATACAAATATTTATACAAAAAGTTTTGAAAAAGATATTGAACTCCAACTGTCATAATCCATCCTTGGATTTAGCAGCAGACGGTCTTCACTGCAAATCTAATAATTATTCAATTATACACTTACATAACAAAATATATTTACCGATTATTCCCTATTCATTGCAACTTTACTCTTTTCCTGCATCTTTATTACCCCTTCGCTGTACCAAATGCACACCAAATATTGATTTAATCACATAGAACATTACACTACAGCACATTCTCCAGGTTAAATCTGAACCAATCTACTCCGATCTATTAACATGCATGAGCTAATATCATTACATATTGCATCAAACAAATTCTGCAGTTTAGATCACTGGCAAGTTACATTTTGCTTGAAAAGGTAACTTGTATAGATCAGAATTTAGAGAGTAATCCCAGATAACATATCCTGTCCATTTGACATTTTTCATTTTAATTAGACATAATTGTGGTGGTCTGCCAGAATATCACTGCCACGGATGCCCTTTTTCCAATACACCACACGAATAACTCCAAAGGCACAAATATCACAGCTGTTCCATAACCCCCCACACATGAGCCAAGGTTTAATGCTGGGAGAAGACTGGTTTATTGGGAGCCACATAATGTACAAGCCCCAACACAGGGTTTCTCACACAGAAAATGCAAGGAAATCCCTCCCATGATCCACTGTGCCTGAGAGATAATTATTGGAATACACATCGCTAATTACATTATCTCTCAGGACAGAAAAATCTAACATTTATTAACCACCCCAAAAGTACCGCCAAAATACATGGAAACCTCACAAAAGTAACGGATAGCCTGGATCTGGGCGAACGATATATCTACAAATCACCCAGAGCCATTCGGTAGTTTTGGATCGCCATCACGGGGAAGTTCTGACCTGTGTGCCACGAGGTTGAGGCCCAAAATAGTTCCAGGGAAATTGTAGCAAGAGCTGGTCTCAGTTCGTGGGGTTTTGTACGAAAACCACATAAGGTAGAGGAAAGCTGGTTCGTGTAGAATGCTCCCTGTGTTCAGTATTCTGTAACTCCCGAATGCCGTTCGTCTAGGTGAATTGGAACTGGAACAAACTGCCGTAGGTCCCTGGTGACTGGTGTTCCAGGCACTCGACAACCACGTCCCACTGCCAGCGTTCGGGAGGCAAGATGGCCGCCATCCATAGTCCCAGCTACGTGCGTTCGCATGTACGAAATGGCTGCCGCCCAGTGGAGCATTCTATTAATTATTTTCTTTGCAGTTTTCGTGAAAGATACATAATGTTGCACGTTCTAATGGGTCTCTGGGGCGGTCTCGGTTCAGGAACCGAACAAATTCGATGAAATAAACAAAAGCACGAATCCAAACAGCCGAAAGTAGTTAAAGTGATGGGGTATTCCTTCACTATAATAAATCAGTTCCACCTTGCAAAATTCTATTCCTAATGCAGACTTCATAACTGTTGACCAATCTGTTCTATTCCCTTTACATATAAGATTATTTGAGTGTCTACTCCAATTAATTGATTTTCTAGCCTCTCACTCTCTGCTGGATGCTACACAGCCAGGATCCACAGCCCTTCTTTCTACTGAGTTTCTGATGACCAAAGCACTTAATGTTCTGAATACTATTAACTATAGTATTAACTGTTAGATTAAAGGGTCAATGTGTTTGAGAATGATTTGTCACTGACAAAAAGTTGACACCAGCAAACTGGTAGAATTATAGCTAAAGCAATTTTTACAAATCATTCAGGTTATAAGCCTCTCTCAGAGCTGGGACTGGGCGCATGGTACTTCCTCTCCATCAATACTGCAATAATGAAAAGTTGCTATGGTGCTTATAGTGACCTGTTAATATTGTGTTCTCATATAAAACTGAACTTCAAGGAATACTATAGGCACCCAGATACTTCATTTTAAAGAAGTGGTCTGCCATGTGCCCCCAGTTTAACCCTGCTGCTGAAAACATTGGTGTTCTGCAGGAACAGCAATTTTTTCTTTGCAGGGTTAATCTGCTTCTATTTTGCTACACATGCACATTAGTTTCCAGTGGGAAGCCATTGGATTGGCTGAGATCATCAATCTAGATGACCTCAGCCAAAGATGCAGCGCTTCACGGAGTCCATTATTTTAGAGGCCGAGGTTGAAAAAAGTCTATTTTTAGAAATTTGCTCACAACCGCTAAACATTTTATTGTTCAAGATTCAAGAGAATGTTATTACTTTGGAAGCTTTTGTCCCCAACTTTTTTGGAGATTATGCCCAAAGCTGAAGACAAGTTAATTGATATATAAGTTATCCTGATTACTCAGGCTCATGTTTCTCCTTCCCCTCTCCCGTGTTTTCTTACAGCTATGTTTCATTTGTCACTGGATTTCTGCTAGACTAGAGTAAACAGTGTTTTTTTATTTGAAATTAAACATTTTGCTCCTCACTTGTGGAGACAAAAACGAAATAAATGATCTGGATCATTATGAAGGAACATCAAATATGTGCTTGAGCTCGGTTTGTCTCTGTTAGTAATTGTATTATGTACCATACATCCCTGCATCAAGAATTCAAGGGTACTTACATGACAAATCTCCAGGCCACGTGGTCATCTGTGATCCAGCTGAAAAAAAATAAATTATGTACGGATCAGGAAAACTAGAGGTTAGAAAGAAAGTATTGAAAGCTTTGGAAATGTGGTTCATTTTAATTACTAATTATTTAACACAAAAAATACAGAACCCTTTACAACTGTTCCTGCAGCTCTGCTATTAAGCATAGGAGGCTGACTAGACCACAGGGGAAACTGGCCAAGACTCCTGGTACTTATCTCCCCTCACCAGCTCACCTAAGCTTCAAAAGGCACATTATGAGTGATGTAACTCAAATCTAACTTTGAGGTTACTCTTCAGAATAATCACTTACAATTTATTCAAACTATAATTTTATAATATTGGACCGGGACCTATTGGGTTGTGTTAAATTATTGAGGACTTCTAAGCTTTTCCAAAATAGGCTGCACAACCAAATCAAAGAAAGTTCTTGTGAACTTAACTGGATACACTTTTGTTCTTTTGTCTCCCTTTCTATTTGTTTCATGGCATTTCCATGCTCTTTATTACCTTAGGCAAGTGCCGATATACAGTCCTTTCTATAAGCGTATTACATTTTCCATTAACTGTGGCATCAAACTCGGCAGCTGGGGCACTTTAGTGTTATATTTTTGTTTGCGCAAATAAAGATTTAAAAATAAACATTTTGTTCAGTAAAATTAAAACTCTGAAAGGATCTATAGGACTACCATCCACATACCCGTTTTATTACTTACAAGGTATGTTCTATAAACCCACCCAATTTTATACTTGATGAATTATTGCACCTTATTCTGTATAATCCGATTCCCTTGAGTTTATGTTCATCCTCACTCCCATTTTAATCTTTAGACCTAGAGCCCCTAGAAATTCCTGGTTAAAAGGACAGGGATACTGTACCCAGACCACTACCTTAGATGAAGTCGTCTGGGTGACTATATTGTTCCAATAATGTTGGACAACGCAAAAACATTACTTCGGCATTGCCAAATACCAATTTGTTTAAATGCCTCCATAAATCGCTCGTATTTTGTTTGTTTATTGTTGCTACAGTTCCACTGAATATATTGGCTCTTTCTTAATATAACAAAAATATTAAATGCCCCTTTATCATCTGATTTATCCAGATGCATGGACAACATGGTGAATGGTCACATAATTTTGAAGCAAACATTATAAATAAATATGTTTAACCCATTAAATCTCTATACTAGGCCTTCAGGGAGGCTCTGTCAACCAATGGCAATGAATTTTAATTTCAGTCTGAATTAAATAGGGAAGCAAAAGGCAGGTCATGCATGGAAAATCCAACTTGTCTCCAAGCACAGAAATTAACATCCATGAAAGACATAACCGTCTTCAAAAAACAGTGTTAATGTGCATACACCCATGGGCTCCAGTGTCTTTTGTGCAAGATCTCAAAATATTTTGGCATCAGAAAACTAATAAACTAGCCTTTGAAGATGTTAAAGCGACATTCCAAAGATGTTGTGTGTGTGGGTAGTACTTCTGCTCATCACATCTGACCATGGGATGTAAAAACACAGTGGATTTAAAGGGTTAAGGGCATGACTACTGTTTGCAAAGGCACGACAACAACAGAAGCAGCTGCTGTAAAATTAGATAAGATGAAAAACAATTGTCACGGATCGTGTTTGGTTCTTGCTGCCTTTGAGCGTTTCTGTTCACTTTGCTGCCTCGCAAGGCATTTTTAACAAACAGAATTTTTTTTGACGAATGCTTAAAACATTTTCATGGCTGTACGACAGAGTTAAGCAATCTTATAAAGGGAATAGAGGTCATATTACATAAAGCTGTAATATGGGGGGCGGGGCCTGAGCATGAAACTGAGAGGATGCTAACCTCTGGAGCTCCTGCACCACGCATCGAATAAATCATATTTTCACACTCTAAACGGCGACCAATCGTGACACAAAAGCCACCAAACAAGAGGTGACACTAAGCGGATCGTAATGACACCACTCAAGCGACGAGACGAGCACCAGCCACCTGACAGGTAACAGAGGCCTACCCACATGGTGGGCGAGAGGGAGACGGCCGCTCACCCGCCGCCAAACCGGCTACCTCCACATGCACGGACCCCCGTTTCCCCCCCCTAGACCGGTGGGGGATATCCCGGTCCACCAGCCCATGCAGAGCGCTCACCTTAAGGACACTCCGGGGCGCAGCCCCGATCGGCGGATGCCACGAGGCCCAACTAACATGGCCGACAGCACTGCTCGAGGTCTGGCGCTGCAGAACCAACAGCATCAAACTCGCTCACCTCTGGCGCCAACGGATGCGGTGGATGCCGCCTTCAAGTTCTTCTGGGCGAAATGGGAGGCTCTGATAATGCGGGAGACACGGAAACAACACGAGAGGGAGTCGCAAAAGCCCCGACCGGGCAAGACGACCCCCAACATCGCAGCAACCAACCGCACAAGCCCCCCAGGACAGATATCCAGCAGGAGCAAGGTGGTGACACAGCAACCCCACGGGCAAACAACCGTTAGACGCTGCCGCTGGAGATTGCCGCCACAAACCAGTCAAAGAGCCCTGAACCTCTCCCCACATGGGAAGAGGGGAGATGCTCTGCACCCACAGAAAGGCAAGGAAAAGCTGACCCGATCTAACACCTATCATATGAGATTGACAAAAGCAAACACATGCCTACCTACAGACCCAAGGTACCAGAGCAACCCATTGAAGCGACGCTTACAAAACAGACGATCCAGCATGCACCAGCAAACACTAACCAAACTACATCGGTCGCCTGGCGGGCCACTGGCAGCCCTGCATGAACTGTATCCACATGGACGCTTGCAACCCAGTCGGGGAATAGGCTGACGGACTACTCGACTGTATGGGTATGCCAGGCTTACTGCCAGGACAGATTACTCCTCCATTGCCAGTGCTGAATGGCTTAATTGCCCAGTTCTCTTTGCCACCGGTTGACGTTTAAATGTTTTACTAGATCAAGCCTGCTATGTCTTTTTTGCCATCATTTACTCTCACCTTCTTCTCATGCTAACTTAGCTTTATATAAAGGCTCCCATGCCAGACATCGCTATAATTAGCCTGTATCCCATAAATGCTGACCCAGCGCAGATTCACACTCACGATGAGCCTTAAACTATACCTAACCTGTGATATTGTAGATTAGACCTGTCGATAGTATATACAAGGCAGATTTCCCATTTAGGCACAATTAAGACCAACTGTGATACTGCATATAGCATAACATGTAACATGCTTCAGCTATCTCGCCTTAACGACCCAAAACGACAGAAACAAATATTGATGACTCTTGGTATATTAACTCCTTAAAAATGTGCATGTAAGACAGCTCACATGATAATTACTATGTCTCCCTTAACGTGTTTTAACCTATGTCTAACAACATATTGGCACCAACACATTCCACAAGCATGTAGGCTTAGCTGTTAAAATGTTTCTTATAAACGGAGCAGCGGACTAGACCTGTAACGTGGGCCACTAGCTACCACTCTCAGTTGCCAATTGACTAACCATACAGATAAGTGTGTCAATAACTACTATGTCTTTTTTTTTTTTTTTCTCTATGCTAGTTATTTTAGCTAAATCTCAATCTGTTGGAATAACTGTTTAGTTAAGCATGCAAATTATACAAAAAATGTGCGAATTCTCACGCCACTGTTTAATCTATGTGAATCCTGAGATACGCTGTTGTGGCACTTGTTGATATGTCTGTAACCCCCCCCCCCGCACAACAAAAATAAAGAATTTAAATAAAGCTCTAATATATTGTAGAGTATGTAAATGCTCTGATGGATTAGTGCTGGTATCACTGTATAGCTTTTCCTATTTACTAAGATTCAACAAACACATTTCATAGCACATCTCGTCCTTAACCCCTTCAAGGGACACTATAGGCACCCAGACCACAATAGTTCATTGAAGTGGTTTAGAAACCAATCATTGCAGTTATTTAGAAACGGCAATAATTAACTTGCAGCGTTAACTTCACATCTAGTGGCTGTCTACCATATACAATTTTGTATTCCTAGCCTATAGTTTCCCTTAACCCCTTAGTGACCCTACCATTTTTTTATTTTCTTACCGTTAAGGACCAGGGCTATTTTTACATTTCTCCGGTGTTTGTGTTTAGCTGTAATTTTCCTCTTACTCATTTACTGTACCCACACATATTATATACCGTTTTTCTCGCCATTAAATGGTCTTTCTAAACATACCATTATTTTCATCATATCATATAATTTACTACAATCAAAATTATAAAATATGATGAAATTTAAAAAACACACTTTTTCTAACTTTGACCCCCAAAATCTGTTATACATCTACAACCGCCAAAACACACCCATGCTAAATAGTTTCTAAATTTTGTCCTGAGTTTAGAAATACCTAATGTTAACATGTTGTAGATTTTTTTTTTTTTGCAAGTTATAGGCTATATATATATTGTATTCAATATGGGGTATGTCCAGTCTTTTTTAGTAGCCACTTAGTCACAAACACTGGCCAAAGTTAGCATTTATATTTGTTTGTGTGTTAAAAATGCAAATAACGGGGGCATGGCCGACCGGACATGGAGTAAGCCGCACGCTTGTGAGGCTCTGCAAACCCGGCTCACAAAGCACAGTACTCACAGCCCTCCTGCAGCCAAAAATGGGGAAAACGAGGCGCCAGATGACTCCTGGACCCGCAGGGACTACCTCCCCGAAACGACAAGCCGGACCTATGGACGGATACCTGTCCACCCCTGATGGCTTCAAATCCATGCGGCCGGCGGACAAGATGGCGCCGGACTCGCCGGGCGCCAGCAGCACAGCTGAATCCACGGCGGGATTTCTGCAAACAGACTCCCTGGCACAAATCTCGGCGGAACTAACAGCCATAGCATCCAACATGCTGACTAAGGCTGACAAGGCAGCCATGGTGAGAGAAATGCGCACAGCAATCAGGGAGGAGATTCAAGAGGTGCAGAGAGATGTCACTGCCCTGGAGCAGCGAGTAACAGAGTTGGAGGCAGACTGCCTACAGGCCTCCCAACACTCCCAGGCAGCGGATAACGCCACCTCCAGACAGGGCACGGTCCTTCTGGACTTGAGAAGACAGGTTGAGGACCTGGATAACCGCAGACGTCGAAACAACATACGCGTCAGGGGCCTGACTGAACAGGTAGGAGAAGATCTCGTGGCCATACTGTCCAGGCTCTTCACACAAATACTGGGGGATGACGCTCCAGACACTTACCACATCGAAAGAGCCCATAGAGCCCTCCGACCCCCGAGGAATGACGGTCTGCCTAGAGACATTAAATGCTGCCTGCTATCCTTCCACCTGAAAGAGACTATTATGCGAGCAGCCAGACCGCAGACCATTACCTTCATGGACTCGCAGGTATCTCTATTTCAAGACCTCTCACCCCTGACGCTGGAAGCGCGTCGTGCTTAGAAGCCGCTTACTACAAGACAGAAGGATCCCATACAAGTGGGGCCACCCGTTTAGCCTGCAGGCACGTAAAGACAACGCCTGGCGCACGCTAAGATGGCCAAACGATGTTCCCGGGTTCCTGCGAGCCCTGGACCTACCGGCAGTGGCAGTCCCTAACTGGATACTGATGGGGCCACCACAACATCCCGCTGACCCCAGTATCGGTAGGAATCGGCCCCTGAGGAGAGGGGGTCCGGACGCTTCGGAAGAATGACTCCTCGCCACACCCAGATCGGCCCACCCCGAGGACTGTGGGGCCCCCACCTTGCGGAGGGCCAGCCTACCCCGGCGTTCCGCCCGACCCGGCACTGACGCCCTGGACCCCGCAGCGGAGCCACCAGCAGGGGTATGTAAGTAACATTGCAAACACACCTGCACTCCCAGCCCACACTCCCCCCGGAACCCCCAGCACGGCCGCTGCACGAGGTAGCCCCCCTTCAGCCCAAACCCATCTGTATCGGGCTCTAGTCTACAACGAGACTCGGTCAACATAGACCCTAAACCCAAGACTCACATTGCTAACACAACGCAACCAGCGGGAGGGAGAGGTTTGTTTGGGCGGGGGCCCCGGGCATATCTTTACTCTGGAACCGCCCTGCGGTGATGTGGGGGGATGTATTCCCCGGGGATTTCCAACAGCCCACGGACATGAGACAATGCTGTCACCGGAGATCTGGACTCATGCTGGCACTGACCTGGCTATACCCAGGGACTCTCAAGCTTGGTCGAACCCCGGTACACCCCGGCCACACACCCCGGAAAGGCCCTCTCTGGGCCCAGAGTTGTTACCACGAGTAGCGGGGAAGGGAGGGGCGGGAAAAGGGCAATGGAAGGAGGGCAGACCCCAGACAGATGTGGGGACAGGGACCACTAGAGAAAGAGACCGACAGTGAGCCCCAGTGCAGCCCATGACAGCGAAATCCCCTCCCCCGGACGCTCCGACCCATGCCATGCAGACCCCCCTGCAAAGCCATCTGACTACCCCACATCACGCCTGGGGACCGCACTAGACAGGGGAGGCTGATACCAGCAGGTTCAAGACAGGGAACACTCCGCACCGACAGGGGAGACGTGGGAAGGCCGCATGGGAGGAACTAGAGGGACCACCATGGATATTACAGACACAAGATTGGGACCCCCTCCGCCCCAGACAGCCGGCATTGCCCGAAACACCACACCCCTGCCTGACAGCCCCCCACCTCAACCGCACCCCAACTGCACAGCAGACTAGCCCGGGAACCCGGGAGGGAGGACTAGGGACTAGGGACTGGAGTTAGGTGGACACCCGCGGGGGGAGGCACGACTACCGGGAGACCCTCCCACTTGCCCTCAGAATGTGGCTGATCTGTTTACAGTTGCTGATTTACTCTGTTTTATTCTCCGGTTTAATTGCAATTTCTGTTACATTATAACTCGCAAAAATGTTTAAGTTGAATATTGTTCATATGACTAGCTTTATTGTATTATGTACACGCAGTCCACAATTGGACCAACCACACACTTGGCTCCCCCACCAGGCTCAGGAGCTCTTAGCTGCTTAGTTGAGCCGGTCACAGGCAGTAGCCTCAAGACCACTAACCCCTTACACTCTACCCGGTCACTGCGACCCCGCGCAGCAGACCCGAACTGTATATTAGATCGGGCCCAGGGTTGCCCGCTGACCTCAGACAGGTAGCATAGACCCTGGTGCGCTAACCCGATCTTGGGTCATAGTTATCTAACACCACCCAACGTTTCCTTCCCTTCCAACCCACCCCGACACCAGTTGACTGATTTTAACTGACTGACACACCCTCCCTACCCCTGACCTCGCCCCCCCCATCTCCCTACTCTTCTTAACGGTTTCTAACTACTCCCCTACCACCTCTTTGCCTACTCATCCCCCCCTCCTTCCCCACACACACAGACCGCAGCAATGTCACAGGGATTCCAACCGGCCTCACTCAAGCTCTGGACCAATAGCTCCAGAGGCCTCAACATCCCTGAAAAGCGCAGTCAACTCCTGAAGACGTTATGGTCTCTCAGGGTGTCTGTAGCATTCCTACAAGAGACTCACTTTAAAGACGGGGGTGCCCCCACACTGAAGGACAGGCGATTCCCTCAGGGATTCTTTGCGAATCACCGGGACCCCAAGCGCTCAGGAGTTGCCATTCTCTTTGCGGGGACGGTGCCGTTTCAATGCACTGCCACTCAGGCTGACCCGCTAGGGAGGTTCCTTTTCGTGAAAGGAACCATAGCAGACCGCCCATATACCCTGGCCAATATCTACTGCCCCAACCGTGGCCAACACTAATTTTTGGCCCGGACGCTATCCCAACTAGAGAAATTCCGGGAGGGCCTCCTGATATTGGCGGGGGACATAAACCTCCCATTGGACCCACGGGTGGACACTTCCCGGGGCTCCAGCGCCATACCGGACCACTGTGTGCGCAAGGCCAAACAAACACTCGTCAGACTAGGACTAGTCGACTGCTGGAGAGCAGCACATCCCGACGGCAGGGACTACACCTGCTATTCTGCCCCTCACAACCAATACAGCAGGATAGACTACATCTTCGTGGCACAGGAATTCCTCCCCTTGCTCATGTCCGCAGATATAGGGATCCACGTTGACTCCGACCATGCCCCGGTGACCGTCCATCTCTAATCACCCCTCTTTAAGCCGAAGGAACGCCAGTGGAGATTAAACGAGACAGTGCTAACTGACGCGGAATGCACTATTTATTTATTATTATTTATTATTGCAATTTATATAGCGCCAACAGATTCCGTAGCGCTTTACAATATTATGAGAAGGGATTTAACTATAGATAGGACAATTACAAATAAACTTACAGGAACAATAGGTTGAAGAGGACCCTGCTCGATCGAGCTTACATTCTATAGGAGGTGGGTGTAAAACACATTAGGACAGGAATTTGCAATCAAATAAGGTGGACTGCCCTTTAGGAGAGGGCAAGAGACAGGTACTGACTTCGCAAGTGCTCACCCAATACTTTGAATCCAACGCCACACCCGAGGTTTCTCCGCTGACTACATGGGAGGCGCATAAATGCGTGGTTCGGGGGCACTATATCAGCCTATGTACGCAGCGCAAACGGGAAAACGCCAAGCAAGTCCTGGAACTGACCAAGCAGATTTCGGTCCTGGAAACCACGCATAAACGAGACCAAAGAGACGACATATATCTGCGATTGACAGACGCGAGGAGAAAACTCAGGGACATACTTTCCCAGAAGCTGCTCAACGTACTCCAGAGGTCCAACCGCTATTTTTATGAGTACTCAAACAAATGTGGTAGACTACTTGCCCAGACCCTACAACAAAGACGGAGGCAAAACCACATACACAAAATCAATACCCAAGGGCGGAAAGTAACACGACTCCCAGCGGAGATCCTGCAGGCGTTTAGGGAATACTACACCGGCCTCTACAACCTGGCAGATCCGACCAATGCGTGTGATCCGGCACGACGCAGACGTGAACTAACGGATTACCTCGCCGCGCATGTCACCCGCAAACTCACACCCGAAAAGGCCGCAGGCATGGAACACCCAGTGTCGCTCGAGGAGCTCCACGCAGCACTCAAGCTAACCAAACCCAACAGAGCCCCAGGACCAGATGGCCTCCCCGCAAGCTACCTCCGCACCTTCAAAGATATCCTACTGCCACACTTACTAACGGGCCTAAACTCGATACTGGAGGGTCGGCAGCTCCCGGTAGACTCACTTAGAGCTGTAGTGACAGTCTTGCCGAAAGAAGAGAAGGACCCGGCCTGCTGTGCGAGCTACCGCCCCATCTCCCTTTTAAATGCAGACCTAAAGCTTTATGCTAAAGTCATGGCACTGCGCCTCGCCCGGGCATTGCCCGAGCTGGTCCACCCAGACCAGGTGGGTTTTGTGCCGGGCAGGGAAGCCCGAGACAACACTATCCGGGCCCTTAACATCATTCACTTGGCCAGGGGCCAGGGAGGAGGTCTGGTCCTCCTCTCCACAGACGCGGAAAAGGCCTTTGACCGAGTGGACTGGGCCTATCTCGAGGCAACGCTGCAACACATGGGATTCGGACCCAATATCAGAACCTGGATAGCTGCATTATATACGGCCCCAACAGCCAGAATCCGAGTTAACGGTGCCCTCTGTGCCTCGTTTCCCATACGAAATGGCACACATCAGGGATGCCCCCTGTCCCCCCTTCTGTTCGCCCTCTCCCTGGAACCATTCCTGGAGGCGGTCATAGCGGATGAGGGTATAACGGGGCATAAGATGGGGGGAGTGGAACACCGGGTCGCAGCATATGCTGACGACATGCTTTTCTTTCTGCAGCAACCCCTGATCTCCATCCCGAACCTCCTGAGCCTCTTCCGTGAGTTCGAGAGGGTCTCGAACCTGAGACTCAACACGGAGAAATCGGAGGCAATCAATATCTCAGTCCCCACCGGCGAAGAAACGCACTTACGCTCCCAATTCGGATTCAAATGGTGTGACACTAAGCTGAAATACCTTGGTATCTGGCTAACCAAAGAACTTGCACACCTATATCAGGCAAACTTTGCTCCCATCCTGGCCTCCCTACAGGCCGATATGCAACGTTGGACGGACCTCTACATCTCGTGGTTCGGTCGCATAAACACGATTAAAATGAACATCCTACCTCGCTTACTCTATCTTTTCCAGACGATCCCAATCTCCCTGCCACGGGAATTCTTCGTGTGGAGAAGAGGGGCTCCAAGGATAAGTAAACACAAACTGGAACAGCCTAAACAGCGTGGTGGGGTAGGGCTCCCCTCGATACTGGGGTACTACCGAGCTGCCCACCTGCTGAGAGTCACCGTTTGGCACGCTCACTCGGTGGAAAAGCTCTGGGTGGAGCCGAGGTGACCCAGGTAGGGGGGAAAATCCCCTCGCAACTGTGGAGGACGGGAACCCCGTTCAGTGCCCTCAAGACGAGTAACCCCCTGATCGATGCAACCCTGAAGACTTGGTGCACCCTGAGATACCCACAACAGCTGACCACCCACACCAGCCCGCTAACACCCCTTACTTACAATCCAGACATTGGGGGAGGTCTAACACCGGCGGACCTGAAAAACTTCACTCAGTCGAACTGGGTCTACATGCGCCAATGGTGCGGCAGTGACACCCTCAAAGCCCTGACAGACCTGCTCCCGGACACTACCCCGACGATCCTTGATCGGTTCCGATACCTACAGGTCAAATCATACCACTCCACATCAGCATCCAAGCGACAATTCCATCGGGATCTCACACCCTTTGAGAAATACTGCACGGCCGGTCGTCACCTAGAACGGGGAATCTCTACGCTATACGCAATGCTTATGGAAGGAGACAACAGACCACCGCCGAAATTCATCGCCAGATGGGAGAGAGAGACCAGGGAAACCCTGACCGCCCAAGAATGGGATCAAATATTTCAGCTCACTCATAAAAGCTCAATTAGCTCAAAGTACCAGGAGATGAGCTACAAACTGCTGACAACCTGGTACAGGACCCCGGATGTGCTGCACCGCATGAACCCGGACATCGAGGAGACATGCTGGCGATGTGGAGAAGAGAGAGGCACTATGCTTCATATTTGGTGGTCATGCTCAGCCATCACCCCCTTTTGGGAGATGGTTAACACCAACATCCGGGAAATATCGGACCCGGAGCTCCCGCTCCAACCACTCCCCATGTTGCTACACCACACGACCATGTCACTCAAAACGTACAAGAAATCCCTGACAAAACACCTGCTGACAGCGGCAAAGTCCCTGATACCCACTCTATGGAAAAAGGCCGCCGCCCCCACCTTCCAACAATGGGTGGATAGGGTGGGAGAAATACGCAACATGGAAGCAATGACGGCCTTCCTCCAAGGCCGCACAGAGAAATGCAACCTGACGTGGACCCCCTGGCTTCTGTACATAACTGCAGACAGGACAACCCCCTGAGACCTCAGCACATACCTTAGCCCTCATCCGCCCCGCACCCCCACACTCCCCCACCCATCTCTTTCTCAACTATTCCCTCCCCCCCTCGCTTCACCCCCTACTCTCCTCCCCCCCCCCCCTCCCCTTCCCCCCTCGGAACCGAGACAGACACGACTGAACCATACCCAGAACTGGACTGGAACACGCATAGCGTGATGGATTATACACAGACAAAGAAACAACCGGTAGACGGAACCCCACGCGGACGGGATGAGACACCGCCAGCCCCCAAGTCGCTGTACGATACTCCATAGCTCATGACCAGACTCACAGTAGGCGCCGCGATAGACCTGTGTACACGGGTACCACCGAACAGTCACGCCACACGTAGGCAACATCCAGACATGATAGACACACTTAAAAACGCGACTAGACGATCCCAACAGCAGTACCTAGGACTGAGGGAACGGCACACATAGTGACCGAGCAGCAGTGAATGGACAAGACCTAGCGGCCCAGGTAGCTCACCTGTACCCGAAACGGAAGTGCACGAGGCGGGCTGGGCCGGAACAGGCCCCACCCCACGCACGACTGTAGCTTACAGCCCGCCCGCCCGCCCGACCCACCTAAGCCCTCACACCTGCCACATACACCTTAGCTGATAAATGCACCAGGACCACAAGCAAATAATAAATGAATAATTGCACAACTAATATGAGTTACTACGACATGCCGATACAAACACGGAATACTACATTGGTCCTCCAACCTCAGACAACCTCATGTAACCAACAAAAACCTACTGTGTAACTTCAAACGCACATGTATCTGTCAAGCATAGCTATTGCGTGTTCTGTAACCCTTTTGTAACCCCCATCCTATACCCTTTTTCTTTACTGTACCCCCCACTTGATCTAAAATATGAAAAACCGTTAAATAAAGAATGTAAAAAAAAAAAAAAATGCAAATAACAATTATGAACGCTAACTTTGGACAGTGTTTGTGACTACGTGGCTACTAAAAAAAAAGGCTGAACATACCCCATTTGCAATCCCTTGGGTTGTTTTCTTTTGCAAATGGTATGCCATCATGGGGGTAATTCTCATTCATGGGCTACCATTCGCTCTCAAAGGCAACATAACCAGTCTGGCAAATTTCAATGTGAAAAAAAACAACTTTCAAAAACACTATAAAAACAGTACATAGGAGGTACTGTTATACCTGGGAGACTTCGCTGAATACAAATATTAGTGTTTCAAAACAGTAAAACATATCACAACAATATTATCAGTGAAAGTGCCATTTGTGTGTGAAAAATACAAATATCATTGCTGTGGTATGTTTTACTGTTTTGAAACACTAATATTTGTGTTCAGCGAAGTCTCCTGAGTAAAACAGTACCCCCCCATGTACAGGTTTTAGGGTGTCATGGAAAGTTACAGGGTAAAATACAGTGCTTGCAAATTAAATTCTCTGGACTTTCGGCCTGGGTTGTCAGGCAGGTCCTTCAAATTGCAATCAATAAAATTACTTAATTATGTAAAAATATTACATAAATATGCACATAGAATTTTAATATATATGCATATTTATATATTTGAAGTCTACGTGTATATTTATGAAATTATTTATGTAATTATATGTATTATTATTATTGCAATTTATATAGTGCCAACAGATTCCGTAGCGCTTTACAATAGTATTAGAGGGGGATTTAACTATAAATAGGACAATGACCAGGAAACTTACAGGAAAGATAGGTTGAAGAGGACCCTGCTCAAACAAGCTTACAGTCTATAGGAGGTTGGGTATGAAACACATTAGGAGAGGAAATAGTAATCAAATAAGGCGGGAGTGAAGCAGAGCTGCAGGAGAAAGTAGAGTGCTGCTCTTTAGGTGAGAGCAAGAGGCAGGTATGTGAGGTAGAGGTTAGTCTGGGATGCCATAAGCTTTCCTAAAGAGATGGGTTTTAAGGCACTTCTTAAAAGATTGAAGACTAGGGAAGAGTCCGATGGCAGTAGGCAAGCTATTCCATAGGAAAACAGCCGCCTACGAGAAGTCCTGCAAACGCGAGTTGGCCGTATGGGTGCGAACAGCAGACCGGAGAAAATCAAGGGCAGAGCGGACAGACCGAGAAGGGACATACCTATTGATCTGTGATGAGATATAAGAGGGGCTAGAATTGTTCAGTGCTTTATAGGTATGGTTTAGCACTTTGAATTGACTCCTATAGGATACAGGAAGCCAATGTAAGGACTGAGAGATGGGTGAGATGTGAGAGGACCGACTAGAGAGGAAAATCAGTCTGGCGGCAGCATTCATTACAGACTGTAGCGGGGCAATACGGCATTTTGGAAGACCAATTAGGAGAGGGTTACAAAAATCCATGCGGGAAATTACTAGAGCATGGACAAGCTCCTTGGTAGCATCTTGTGCAAGAAAGGGCCGGATGCCGGCTATGTTCTTAAGATGGAATCTACAGGATTTGGCAACATACTGGATGTGAGGCTAAAAGGTGAGGCCAGAGTCAAGTATGACGCCAAGACAGTGCGCTTGCAAGGATGGACTTATGTGGATAACACTAACTTGAAGGGACATCACAATCCTATTTCGGCACAGTGCTGGTAAAAGGATGTCTACCCATGATCTATATGGATAACTCAATATTAAATATGAATAAAACATAAAAAAGGGGGGGAATTAAAAAACACAATTTTCCTCAGTTTTAAATTGATCATTTCTACTAAAGTGCAAATAGAGAAAACTAACTCAAAATAGATTGGTGGAGTGCTTGGAGTACTCGGTGAGCACTAGGAGCATCGATTGGCGGAGGCACCCGGTCGGGGTGCCAGGCGATCCGTCACTCAACCTCTAATCCTACCCATAATCCTAGCCCTAATTAAACCCATAACCCCCTTTCCTATCCCTAATCCAACCTCTAAACCTAACTGTAATGAACCCCCTATACTTCGTATGGTACGTTCGTTCGCACAATTCCAAACTGCTAGAGGCTTAAAGGACCACTCCACACCCCAAAAGCACTTCAGCTTGCTGAAGTGCTTTATTGGTGAGGAGTACCTTCATTTAACCCAAGTTTATAAAAGTGTTGATTTCTATGAGAAATCAGAACTTTTATAAATGAACTGTCAATCAAACAGCCGGGGAGGATTCCATCCTATTTCCGTTAGCTCCCCTGAGCTAACGGAAATGACAGGCACGCTCTGCTTGATCGTGCTTGCCTCCCCTTCCCTCCCTAACAGACCTTAGACCAGCTTCAGAAATGCACAAGCAGCGGACGCGCATGCACATGGGGACCAATCAGAGGCTTCTCAATGTGAAGCCTCTGATTGGTTAATTATCTGTGAATAGACTGAAAGTTTATTTCGGGGGAAAGGGTGAGGGGCTTACAAAGGCTGCAGTCATAAGAACTGCAGCTTTTGTAATCTATTGTAGACTATACTCCCAATGAATACATGCATAAAAATATACATGTATATATTCACTGGGGGTATATCTACTAAACTGAGGTTTTTTGGAGGGAGGGCAGGTTGGAAGAGTGGAGTGGTCCTTCAAGTAATTATAGCCCGTTCGCATAGTACGCTAGGTTGTACTCTCCAAAAACCCAAGCAGGTTGTGAGAACAAATCAATCGCTTTGTCGGTCGCATACCCAAACATTAGTCGAGACTTGATGTTTTATTATGGCCAGATGGCACACTGTTATACACAAACCCAGGAGTTTGTGTGTCTGGGAGATAATTGAGTGTACTTTGCTTAACCTAATTATCTCCCAGGCACCAGTGGTACAAAATACAAAACATCATAAAATATACCGTAAATACTCGAGTATAAGCCGAGTTTTTCAGCACATTTTTTGTGCTGAAAAACCCCAACTCGGCTTATACTCGAGTCAGAGTCTGTATTATGGCAATTTGCATTGCCATAATACAGACTGGGGGGAGAGGGGGGCTGGCAGAGCGTTACTTACCTCTCCTGCAGCTCCTGTCAGCTCTCTCCTCCTCCGTGCCGGTCCGTTCAGCACCTCGGTCAGCTCCCAGTGTAAGTCTCGCGAGAGCCACGGCTCTCGCGAGACTTACAGTGTGAGCTGACAGAGGGAGCTGCACAGACCGCGCGGAGGAGGAGAGAGCTGACAGGAGCTGCAGTAAAGGTAAGTACAGCTCTGCCAGCCCCCCTCTCCCCCCCACTGAACTACCAACCCCACTGGACCACCAGGGAAGGAGCCCCCCTCCCTGGCCAGCTAGCAAGCAGGGAGGGGGGACGAAAAAAAAAAGATAATTAAAAAAAAAAAAATTAATAATATTTAAATAATAACTAATAATAAAAAAATAATAATAATATAAAAAAATTAAAAAAAATAATTAATAATATATCAAATGCCCACCCCCACCAACACATACACAAACGCACACTGCATCACACACACACACTGCACTCACAAACACTGCACTCACACACACACTGCACTCACACACACACACTGCACTCACACACACACTGCACTCATACGCACGCACTGCATTCATACGCACGCACTGCATTCATACGCACGCACTGCATTCATACGCACGCACTGCATTCATACGCACGCACTGCATTCATACGCACACACTGCATTCATACGCACACACTGCATTCATTATATACACACACTGTAAATAAATATTCAATTAATATAATTTTTTTAGGATCTAATTTTATTTAGAAATTTACCAGTAGCTGCTGCATTTCCCACACTAGTCTTATACTCGAGTCAATACGTTTTCCCAGTTTTTGGGGGTAAAATTAGGGGCCTCGGCTTATATTCGGGTCGGCTTATACTCGAGTATATACGGTACATAATATTAATAGGGACCCCCATAAATCCTATCTTCCCGGATAGCCTGGGTCTGAGCGCCCAATATGTCTAAATAGCGCTCAGATTCCATGAATACAGCCGAATCGCCACCAGGGTAAAGTTTTGACCGACCGCACACCTGGCATCTACCCCAAATAGTTCCATGAGAAAGGTAGTAGCGGTCGGTCTCTTTCGGGAGTCCCAAACCGAATAAAATACAGAGCAGTTCCCCTGGCTCATAGGAAGCAATGCTCCTCATGTTCGTGCTTACCATTTCACGGAATAGCGCTGTCCTGGCTTGTCAAGAATAGAAGCAGGCGTTCGTATAATATCACCGGGGTTCGCGAGGTCGAGTGTCCGACTTATAGTTTCAGACACTCGACTACCAAGTCCCTCTGCCTGCTTTCGGGAGACAAGATGACTGTCATTTTCCAGCGCATGTGTTGTTAGGTTATACAAATGGCAGCCGCCAAGGGAGAGCACTTAATCTTGTGGTTACTTTGAAGTTTAATGAGACGGGGGGTGATCGGTGTGCAGTAAATCCAACTACCGAATGCAGGAAAAAATTAACTGGGCTAGGGAAATACAGAATTTGTCACACTAACCATAATCTAACCCTAATCCTGTTTATAATCACAGTCCTAATCCCACTCTCTAATCTCAGCCCTAATCCCACACTCAAACGATTCCCTCTGCTGATGTCAGTATTTACATCAGCAAAAGGATTTCCCAGTTTACACAGTACAGAGGGTTGTGTGAGAACTCTGTATTGTGTGATTGCCAAATGAGAGGAAAGCTACTTCTCATGCTGCAGCGTCCCTACATAGTGATCAGTGCAGGACAGCTGGCAAAGCCCAACACAGGTTGAGGAGCAAGGGGCAAGCAGGGAGATCTCACCAGAAACTTTTCATACCCTGGGGTCTCAGTGGCACTAGGAATGGACAATAACAACCCGGGTGGGTGGAGGAGGAGTACATTTTTTAAATGTACTGCAGCAGCTCAATCGCAGAGCAATAGTATTTAAATTAATTTAAAGAACTCTGAAAGCTGCTCACAGCTCTCATATCAGTCTGGGGCCTCAAATTGTAGCCTCAACGGACAGAGGGGACCCCAGGTATTGAAAGCTGTCCTATGGCTTCCTCAGTCCGGTTTTGATGTAATCCATCTGTCCATTTTGCTCCCTTTTATATCTTATGTAACCCATCTGTCCATTTTGGGAGGGAAGAAGATGGACAGATGGGTTACATCAAAACTGGACTGAGGAAGCCATAGGACGGCAAAACGCGTATCTGGAGTACTATTATAGATTCTTCTTTAACATTCAGTATTTAACAGCCTTCTTTTTATGGATTTTTATTATTTTGTACAATTTAATTGTAATAACATTTGTCTTTTAAAACCATCTTGGGCTGCAGCTTTTTAAAAGAAGGGTGTGTGGTCCTTAAGAAAAACAGAAGAGAGTCAGCGTTAGTAAATCCTAAGGGAAAAAGGCAGCAATCCCAAACAAGGACTCCCTCAAGTGCCCCTTAAAAATTATTAGAGAGATAACAAACAACAAAGGATGGGGCTGCGCCACAATATAGGAAAGTAAACAAAGTCCTAGCTCGGTTAAGTCCCTGTGGATACAAAGTCCAGAAGTGTGGATCTGAAACCCAGTGGAGGTCTCCGAAGCCGGAGAGTTGCGGTTCTTGCACTTTTCAAAAATATAAGAGAAGGTGATAAGAGGTGAGAAGAAATAATGGTGTAGTACGTTCTTAGAAGTGCCAATATAAATAGAAGGGTAAAATTCGTACTTAAGCCAGCTCTGGTATGTATGGCATACAGCAGTATAATCCCTGCTTATGGGATATGTGGTGAATGTCCTCTTGTGTACAGTAATATCAGGGACCCAGGAAAGAGACGATAAAAAATGGAAACAATAATGGTGCAGCATGCTCCACAGTGGATAAAAAAAATGATAATATATAGTAATAACACTCACATTTAGTAGAGCTTATACCAGCTCTGGTGTAATAAGCATACAGCGGTACAATCCCTGCCTATGGGATGTATGATAAATGTTCTTAAATATGGTAGTATCAGGAGCCCGGAAGGAGGACAATAAAAACAGCAATAGTGCTCTCAATAAAATATTAATAGTCTGTAAAATATAACAAAATGTACTCACAAAGTATGGAGAAGGCTGACTGCTCTATGACAACAGCATATGTGGTATGATCCCCACCTGGGATTCTTTAGAGTATAGAAAGAAAGTAGTAGATGCCAAGTTGTTGTTTAAAAAATAAAAGTTAAATAAAAGATGATGGTACAAATGAAGTAAAAGTACCTAAATCAATTTATTTAATAATTTAAAAAGCAGTATAATACATCCAAACTTGTTTCACCATATAGGCTTTATCATGAAGTAAACACATTCAACCTGGCTTGTTAAGGTATATATAGGCATAAAACAAATTAAAAATGGCACCAAAAGTGCTTCATCCAATCATAGAGCATAAAATGTATTATAAAAATGAGCATTAATAGAAGCATTATCTGCCAAAACACGTGACGCGCGTCAAAAGCGCATCATAATTTCCGGACGCTATGCTTTATGGAGGCTGTAGTGCTAAATGAACTACACGTGGGTGATAACATTAGCCGACGAGAGATCCAGCCATGATAATAGCACAGGGAAGGGGAGTGGCCATGACTCGACTGTTAGTGTTGCTAAGTGCAGTTAAAGTTAGAAATTGAATAAATTATAAGTAATAGATGGTCGTGGCAGCCATCTTTGATTGGGACTTGGCTGAAGAAGCCATATTGAGAATGCGTGGCGGCTATATTGGGTGTGTATACACACTAACACCCTACCCTTAAAGAGCCAAAAAAAAAGAAACTTGAGTTTAGAGGAAAACAAAGTGGTAGACGAACACAAAAGAGAGAGACTAGAAAGATCATAAAGTCCAAAAAAAATTCAGTTTTAAACCAAGGTATAAAATTTGCTCCCACACACTCTTTTAAACCTTATGAAGCTTTTTTAGACATTAACAAGTTTGTACGTGAACCCTAAAAAGTTTTTTTTAACGAAAAAAACTCTCAAACTTGCTCATCTACCCTCCGTCCCTCTTCACTTCACAAACAGAGGCCATAATCATTAATACAAACCTAACAGAAAAATCTAAGTTCTACCCTTCCCATTGCAAATCTGCTCCACTTATTATGTTTGAAAAGCTTGTACTACAAGACTTTGAAAAAATCAAACATAATAAGTTTGACCCTCACAATTTATCACAGACAGAAATATTAGCCATTAAACAATTACAAGATGATAAGAGCATAGTGATCAAACTGGCAGATAAAGGGGGAGGTTTGGTCATACTCTCTAGCACCATGTACAGAGGCCAACAGACAATTAAATGATACCCAAATATACGAAAAGCTACTATCAGAACCTACCCCGCGTATACAGAAAGTTTTTTGCTAAATTGTTGAAAGAAAATTGTGAATTGTTGAAACTAAATTTGTGACACGATGGAACTATCTCACGAAGGGGTGACAAAATGGATCTTTGCCTAGCGCGGCAGAATTCCTTGCACCAGCCCTGGCTGGTGGAGCTTTATATCTGAAACCAAGCCCTTTGATTGTCCAATGGTAGATACTGGTAAAATTGGTGACCAATGAGAGAGCTATATAATACTGCTGGGAATTGAAACACAACAAAACTATTATTCATAAACAGGCTGGAGAGAAATGGTTAGTGTCAAGGCCCTTGCTTTATTTTATCCCATTACCAGCAATAGCTGCCTCTTGTTTTAAATTGCAGAGGTCTGCGAGACTGCCTCAGTGCGTTTTTTTTAATCTTGCAATTTATTGTACAGTATTCCTGTTTTTCTCCTTCCCTATACAGGGGAGACAAGTGCTTTGCATTTCTCCACTACAGCATTGAAAGAGTTATTTAAGACAATATTACATTTGTTGGCCAATGCAGACAATATATTTAGGTCCCATGTTCATAATGTTTAATATGTGTTGTGGAGGGATAGCAAAAAAATAGATAAAAATAAATAAATAGGGCATTTAATTAATTTCTTTGGGATTTTTACCAGGCAGTGCATTCATTTAGTATTTACAAGCAGTGGTGATTGAATAGTAAAACAATATTTCAAACCAACATTGGTTTCAACTTATGCATACAAAGGGGGTTGAGGAAATCGACCCACAAAAGAGATTTCTTAATCGCTAGGATCTTGCGTAGTGTAATACTGTTGGCATATAATGTGGGTCTGAGTCTGAACTGATAAGAGTGGAGAATAAAATAAATGTAATAATTTCAGTTGAATGGTGTTTGAAATAAGAACTGGATTCGTTTATGAATACATATGAAGAGCACCGACTGAGAGTATAATTAACTATTTACAAAACTATGTATTTTAAATGGTCATTAAATATACTTTATTTGCCCTTCGGCAATACTTTTTTTTAAATTAATATTTATTATATTAATATTTATTATATTAATGCGATAGACCAATAAGTCCATGGAGTTTGTTTTGCCTCTAAATGTTTAGCTGTATGAAACTAAAATCTGAATTTGCTAAATGTTTTGTCAAAACAGCCTGATTGGAAATATACAAAAGCTGCAAATTTGTACAATTTGGCAACTTGGGCAATTTAGATAGAATTGACCAAACCCAGTAGCCAGTCCTTTGGATCATCTTGCTGGATTTGAAGTAGATATCACCCCTCCACCTAGATGTCTCAAGATGAATGCCCTGGACTGCTTATGCTCCGTTGTCAAGATAGGGGTCAACACATTTCTATCCACTAACTGGGAGGCAGGTATCATCTATCTTTGTCTAGAGGTCTCTGGACACCATCTTTACAATAACATTTCAGTTCCATGTGCCAAGTGATTAGCCTCACTGTCAAAAGTTTCTACAGACTCTTTTGGGAACCCAAAGCCAAGAGGGAGACAACTTGTCAAAAGGAATACTTCTCTAAAAACCAGGTCATTAGATACAGTTTCAAAGGTCCCTTAAAGGATCACTATAGGGTCAGGAACACAAACATGTATTCCTGACCCTATAGTGTTAACAGCACCAACCAGCCCCCCTGGGCCCCTCATGCCTCCATAAATATAGTAAAAATCTTACTGTATTCAAACCTGAAGCTGTAACTCTGCATGCTGTTAGACTCAGAAAAACAAGCAGTCTGCTGACATGTGGTAGCCAGATCCAATCACAGTGCTTCCCCATAGGATTGGCTGAGACTGACAAAGAGGCAGATCAGGGGCAGAGCCACCATGATTCAAACACAGGCCTGGCCAATCAGCATCTCCTAATAGAATCAATGCATCTCTATGAGGAAAGTTCAGTGTCTGCATGCAGAGGGTGGAGACACTGAATGTTTGGATGTATTTTAGGCAGCCATGACCCAGGAAGGATCTCTAACAGCTATCTGAGGAGTGGCCACTGGAGGTATCCCTAGGCAGTAATGTAAACACTGCATTTTCTCTGAACAGACAGTGTTTACAGCAAAAAGCCTGAAGGTAATGATTCTACTCACCAGAACAAATTCAATAAGCTGTAGTTGTTCTGGTGATTATAGTGGCCCTTTAACGAACTAGACTAACCCACTGATAAAGGGAAAAACTGATATTACTGTTGCAGGATAATGGTATACTATCCAAAACAAAGATTCAAAGTTTCATAGCAACTGTTGCTTACAGACAGAAAATAGATACTGGACATACCCATATCTCTTTGGGAGACTGTCATATATAAGTGTTACATCTCTCATGTTTCAGTGCTTATCTTCAGTTATTCAATGAAGTTAGAATTGTTGGTAATTTAGAGTAAATTTAAAATTAAGGCCAGAGTAGCTGAACAGAAAATATAGCTAACTTCGAGAACTTTTCTTTTATCGTACAGCAGTCACTGACCGGGAACCAAGATGGAGGCACCCCACTGCAGGATAGAAAGGTGTGGGTTTCTATATTTCTATATTTATGCTTGTTTTTCCACTTCACAAGCATATTCTTGTCAAACACAGGGGTTATTGAATGCTGCTGCAACAGTTATATAGTCAATAATGAAAGCTGCTGCCAAGATTTATACAGATAAAAGAAACAGAAATATTAAGCAAAGACTAATAGAGCGACGTCTAAAAATCACATTATGTATAATTTCTCTTACACCTCACCCAGTAGGATGTGTGTCGGTACTCCGTCTTTGCTGCTTTTGCACTGTTGGAATAACAATGGAGGAAGCCTGTTAAGATGCGGATGGACAAAGGCAGAAATACTCACCACCAGGCTCCAGCAGGGCCATAGTAGTCACCAAAGAGGGGGATGCAGGACAGAGCAAATGGTATTCCCCAGGCAGTAACATGGTAAGCTCTATAAACAAGAAAATAATAGGAGTTTGTTTAAATGTTACATCAGACATGCAAAATACAAACTAATAAACAAGACATAAAACTGTAGTAGTTCAACATATCAAATTAAGTGTTATATTATTTTATATTATGTAACTTTTAGGATATTTTTTAAATCCAAAATATAAAAACCTATTAATTGTGTTATGTGTTGTGTTATCAGCGTGCGGGCGCCGGTGCAACTGCACCGGCGGCAGTTCCGCTGCTACACGCGGGGCCCGGGCGGCCGGGCCCCCCAGGGCCGCCGGGCCCGTGACAACCGTTATGTGTACAGCACATTTTCAAACAAATATTTTGCAAACATTCTCACATTTGCTTTATATTCAGGGCAATAGCAAGAGACAGAGCTCGTCACTCATCAAAAACCTTGTTAACAGTTCCCTTATAGGAAAGAGACTTAATGGCATTAATTAGAGATAAAAGATAGGCTGCAGACATGTGGCTGTCAGCAGCTTAATTCCCTCCTCCCCGCGACCTACCACAAAAAAAATAAAATGAAAATTCGTAAAAAAAAAATAATATATATATATATATATATATGTATATATATATATATATATATATATTCCCCACGAGATTTGTCAGTGTGGCTTTCTAGGCAATTTATAATCTGTGCCATTCTCAAACCAGCCCTCAGGGAACATCTAATGGACCAGAAATCAAGCAAATGCAGGAAAAATAATCGTCTTTCTCCTCTCTTCCTTTTTTTTTTTTCTGCTGCTTTGAAGGAGATCATTAAAGAGCAAAAACGCACTTGTAGGACACTGGCATACCACCTTCAGCTTTCTATGTGTGGGTGAATAACGGTTCCTAATTTACAAAAGCATCACTAAAATAAAAATCTATTTTTTGGGAACTCTAATTAAAACTTAAAAAAAAAAAAATGTGTTAGTTACCAACATGTGTGTTTGTGTGTGTCTAGGTTATTCCCTTCAATGCCACGTTCTTTTTTTATTAAAAAAAAAAAAAAAAAAATATTTAATTTGAAAACGGGGTGTATAGCTAAAACATACATAATAAACTAAAATATTAAGCAAAGACTACTACAGGGACATCTAAAAATGACATTATGTATAAGTACACCATTCTATTTTTTCCCTTTTTCTTCGATATTAGAAAGACATTTTTGGGGTAAAAGTAGTTTAGGGATTCTATAATATCGCTCACAGGGTGAGCCCAGGGTTAGACCCTGTGTTAACACAATCCTCTTGAGAACTCCTTGCTTCTAATATGGTTCCAGCACTGCAACACTTGACCCACAGGCCCTGACACTGAGATGGAATATGAATGGGTGCTTCGAACACTGCAGGTCACATAGCTGGTATATAGAGACACAAGGGCTCAACCAAATTAACGTAAACCTATTTCATTAATAGAAAAAAAAACAATGATTAAGAGAAACAACAGAGAACACAAATGGGGGAGGGGGTGAGGGGGTCTACATTATGTTGTAAGCTACAAATGTATAAAAAGCATTACAATCCTAATATATGCAATTCTTAATTTCCAACTGATGCTACTTGCAATTGCATTTGACAATGGCTGAACTGTATAATAAAAGTAAACTTGATTAATGCTTTTTCCTTAAAGGGGACCTATTATTTTCTGCATTCATATTTCTGTAGTCAACAAATGTGAATTTGTGATGTATGAAAAATAGAGTTAGAGGACGACTAAAGTCACCCAGACCACTTCATCTGAATGTAGTGGACAGAATCCAGTGGCTCTGTCCTTTTAACTCTTCAATGTTTACAATGCTGGGTTAAATCTACCGCTAGTGAATGTCTTTCTAACAACCGACAGGCACTTCTGCTGCACTGCTGATTAAAACTCGTTCATGTGACGTGGATTCTCATAGGAGAGCATTCAATACAATTTTTTTGCAATTTTGCAATGGTGATGCTTGGAAGAGCATGCGGCACTCGCAGTTTATACTTTTTTATTGCATGGGGGACCTGTATATGACTAGGAACAAGGACACCGTAGCAAAACACGTTTGTATTCCTACTATATAGTGTAGCCTCTGCCCCACCCTCTCCATTGTGCCCCCCCATTTCTGTCACTAACCTGATGTCCCTCGGTGCTGGGTCAGACTCCGCTTCTGCTCCTCCTCTGCCAATGTCAGCAGGCGGGAGGGACCTAATACGCATACGTGGTGAGGACTAAGTGGTGTGGTTAGGACATCCCCATAGGAGATCACTGAATCAATACTTTCCTATTTGATTTTAGCTAATGCTGGATGTCCTCATGCATAGCGTGAGGACGACCAACATCATTAAGCAAACCAAAAGTCTGCTAAGAACCCAAAAGCGCAACTTGTGGCTGCCTGGTAAACTGCCAGTAGAGGTGAAGTTAACCCTGCAAGGCAATTATTTCAGTTTCTCAATAACTGTAATAATTACAATTACAGGGTTAAGGGGACAGGGACATGGCACCCAGACCACTTCAATGAGATGAAGTGGTCTGGGTGCCTATAGTGTCCCTTTAAACATAGAAATCCACACCTATTTATCCTAGTGCCATCTTAGCTCCATGTCAATCATTGTTACAAGCTCCTTTACATGTCATTAAACATACAGCATACAGAAACGAGGAGAAATTAAACAATGTTTCTAATTACTTTATTATTTGCCCTGACTTTGCTTTGTCTGAACTGGATGTATGATGTAATTTGCTAAATCTTTAATATAAAATAAAAGTAGTTTTCTGTAATGGTGTACATTCCACAGACGCAACAGTTCCCATTTAACAATAGCTAGAATAAATTAGAGGTTGAAATTTCCAGTTAACAGAACATATGCTAGATATCAATACATTTACCATCATCAGCCATAATTTATAGCATGTTCAATTTGGGAGTAAAAAAAATAAATAAAAGAATGTTGGTCTTTCAGAGAGATTACACCAGCTAGCTGAGCAGGTGAGCCAAAGCAAACTGTGCTTTATGAATGGGAAGATTGAAGTTCCATTTAAGATGTTCATTAACCACTTTGCTGAGTAGCTTAACCCTGAAAAGTGAAGGGAGGGAATCGTACTTGCCCACTTAAAATGCCAATATGCCTTTTTGAGAAAAAAAACTTATTTTTCAGCAGAAATAAATGAAAGAACTGCAGTGATCACAGCCATGATGTAAATCTGCCTACAATGTGCATATAAAGGAAGGAAGGCATTCCCTATGCTTGTTTGATATGAAGCACCAGCACTTTAAGCCACGATGAACTAAAGGATCACTACACACATACACACACATAGCTGTTGAGTATTGCCGATATCAGTGGTCACATCAGCAGGTATCTCAGCTGGTACTTCCTACACACGTCATATTCTTTAAATGCGCAGAATTATGGGAACTGTAGTCCAACAAGACGCTGCACAATGCACACAGTTTAACAATCCTGAAAATGTTTCTATTGGTGATTATTGTAATTTATTTTGGCACCATTAAGCACATTTTTTAAAAGTAGCCATTCACTTTGGTAGAGAAGTCGGGATAAATTGTACAACATATAGTTGGTCTGAGTTCACTTCCAAGATCCAAAGCCAATTCCAATGCAAGTTTTGTAACCAAATCTGCTGTTACTGCAGCGCCTCAGTGTTTTATTTAAGTAGGCCGAGTACAGTATTAAGGCACTGTTCAAAGAATTAAATTGCTGAAATGTAACCACAGAGTTTAGCTTTTTTTTGTTTTTGTTTCAAATGCACTTCAGAAAATGTTTATTTCAATTCAGGATTTTGCCACACTGTTTATTAGGCAATGTACAAGGGGGTTCATGCAACACAGGTGGGAGTGCCTCAATATTAGTCCTTCCAAACACCCATTGCCTATATTCTGCACATATCCCTGCCATTTATCACGCATTCTGTATATATTGCTACGTTCTACCGACAAAGATACTGGAAAGTATTTATGATGGTCTGGTTATCTCTAAATGTCATGCTTGATGAAACACTATAATGTTAGGAAAACAAACATGTTCTCCAAACACTATAGTGTTCCTTGTCTTTGAGGGTTTAAAAGGTGAGTGTCACTTACCTTTTTTCCCTTGTTTGTCAAGTCCGCTCTGCCTCCCGGGTTGAAATTAACAAGATAAAACTAAAGGGCCACTTAAAACAGAACACTTCATTAAGATTAAGTTGTCTGGGTGCCTTAAGAAGTCCTTTAAAATCTGTGAGATATAAAACTAGATCTATATGTAAGAAATAACGTATTTACTCAAATCTAATGCGCACCTTTTCTAGAAAATAAAGTCTCCGAAATTTGAATGCGCATTAGATTCGATGGCACATTACATTCGGAGCAAAATTCTAAATTTTCTGGCAAATTAAAACAGCTGAATTCAAACTAGTGAATTAAAAACTAATGAATTCAAACAGACAAATTAAAGCAGACAAGTTCAAACTGGTGAATTCAAACAGGCACATTTTGTTCCTGAAAGAGGGCTTAAGAAAGAATAGTCTTAACATGTAACACTAAAATGGAATTGCCATTAATGTTATTATGGTATTTGGCAATAAACATTTTCATTGTAGCACAATGTTGTATAGTAGTATCTTCTTGTATAAATGTGCATTACATTCGCCAGCAAAAAACATTTTTCAACTTCCAGGTTTCAAAAATTAAGGTACGCATTAGATTCGATGGCGCATTAGATTCTAGTAAATACCGGTATCTACAAATAAATGTGATGTGGAACATGGCAGAAATAATAATTTACATAAAGAGAACTGCAATCAAACACTCAGAATGGCATGAGATGGGAGTTACGATGCAGGGTCTTATTTGGCTGCATGTAGATGTAACCAGACTTACTATAAGGTGACATAGGCAGCTTACTAAATCCAAAGAGTTGGTTTCCCAGACACCATGAACTTGGTCACATTTCACATCATTACCTATCCCCTATCCCCAAACTGAGTGAAGGAGGTGAGCAAACTAGTAACCTTCCTAGAGCTCTGTGGGATCTTAAATGGACTAGACACCACAAGGCACCATAACAACTTCATCAAAATGAAGTTGAAATTGTGCCAGGAAGCCCAAAGCTGCCTCAAGTGCCAATCTCAACTCTCTCCAGACAGCATTTGGTTTCTGAAATTTCAGTTTTTTGGAAACACAAAGTTTGATGGTCAGAGGGGCCGCTGATTGGCTGAGGGTGGTCAGCTGACTCCCTATTCACTGGCTTGGAAAAGGTTTATAGTTCAGCTACAAAGGTCTTAAATTTCAAATTCACTTTGAATTCTCACTTAAGTGAATAACTCTGTATATTTTGCAATTCAGTTTTCAGTGCTCTATAATTCAGAGTTAAAGGAGCACTATAGGGTCAGGAACACAAACATGTATTCCTGACCCTATCGGGTTAAAACCACCATCTAGCCCCCCCCTGTCCACCTCATGCCTCCCTAAATATAGTAAAATGTTACTTGTATTGAGGTCTGGAGCTGCTTGCTTTGTCACTGTTTCCTTTGACCTGCTCACTGACTGCTGACATCATCAGAAGTGGTGGCCTGATCCAATCACAATGCTTCCCCATAGGATTTGTTGAGACTGACAAAGAGGCAGATCAGGGGCAGAGCCAGCACAATTTAAACACAGCCCTGGCCAATCAGCATCTCCTCATAGAGTTGAACTGAATCAATGAATCTCTATGAGGAAAGTTCAGTGTCTGTATGCAGAGGGAGGAGATACTGAATGTTTGGATGCATTTTAGGCAGCCATGACCCAGGAAGGATCTCTAACAAACATCTGAGGAGTGGCTAGTGAAGTTATCACTAGGCTGTAATGTAAACACTGCATTTTCTCTGAAAAGACAGTGTTTACAGCAAAAAGCCTGAAGGTAATGATTCTACTCACCAGAACAAATTCAATAAGCTGTAGTTGTTCTGGTGACTATAGTGTCCCTTTAAGTGTCTATTAATTCATTCTGCCGTAGTCTGAAAATGTGCATGTGATGAATCAGGTTTTGTATATTATTTTCCTCCAGTTGCCTGTCCCAAATCTAGACTTTCCCTTGGGTAAAAAACATACAGAAAGGACAGTAAAATATTCAGAAGAAACATAGTACAATATAAACATATTTTCCTTTGGCCTCATTCAGTCTATGATAATAATCTGTGTCCAGATTTTATTTTCAATCTGTGGAATGTAGAACTTACAACCGTCGTAGTCCTGGCTTTAAAAGCCATCCATTTCTGTTATGTAAATTAGGTGAAATAAAACTACTGAACATATTTTTGGTTCTATTTTAGCAGCCTTATTGATAATCTAATTATTGCTCTGCTTCCTCCTCGATATTTCCTAGCGACGGCAAAGACATCTGCTGTTATTTTCTTATTTGACCAGTGTATTTTTCCTCCTGCTCTAACAAAATTTTATCACAGTCAGATGTCTATAAATTATTATCCCCCTCCCCCAAGGGTAGAAGAGCATAAATTTTATTATAAGCGGATTTCTTTCCGGAATTCCCATTTAGCAAGACATAATTTGAAGCGAGAAAAACCATAACCACTATACCATATCAGCGTGTTTCTCTTCTGTACATATCTTATAGTTTGATAGTTAAAATAGGTTTGCCTGTGTGCACAATGTGGTTAGACAATTATACACAACAGGGGTAAATTATAAAGACAAATTGGGGGTAAAACAATATAAAAATGGAGCAATTGCAATGGAAACCATCCTGTTGGTTGCTCCATTTAAAAAAAAAAAAAAAAAACTGCCCTAGAGTTGATCTTTATTAATAGATTCTTCCGTGTATAAGAAGGGTAGAAAGTCACCTATAGCCCACACACCACACCGGCTGTGACAAGCTGACACCGTAACGAAAGGAAAAAAATAAAACACTAATATGAACACACATTCACCTTCTAACACACAACATGGAGAACATACACAATGTTATTCCATGCTGGTCTTAGGGGTAGTGCAAAATGGTGACCTCTGTGACTCTAGTTAGGTGGTTGAACCAGGGATAATGATGCCACTCACCGAGTGTACACTGGCCCTTTCACATAGACTGTAATCTCTATACCACGTTACATTGCAACATGATATTCCAGTGTACATAGAATATAACTGTATGCAACATGATTTATACTCCTGTATTATATGTCTGTACTGCCATATAATGCCTTGAGGATATAACCGCTTCCTTTCGCATCTGTATACAATTGGAAAAACTCAATAAATGATAAAAAAAAAAAAAACTAATTTAAAGGGGATGTCCTATTTCGGAGAAAAACGATATCAAGCATGTGCTAGAAAACCGGTCTATGCCCTGGGGAATTCACAAGGTCATTAAACGTAACCTAACATAGATTAGCGAACCAGTGACTAGCAACTAGGGCTTATTTTCGGGGTAGGGCTTATATTACGAGCATCTCCTGAATATAAGCCAGGGTTTATTTTTTGGGGATGCCTTATTTTCGGGGAAACGGGGTATTTCAATCCTTTTGCTAACACATGACACACTGGTTATATTTTGGCTTTAATTGTGAAATAGATTTGAATTCCAGACAATTCTCACTTAAGTGAATAAACCATGTGACTTCAATCTTTGTCACACCATTACATATTTGTGTATTAAATCTGATATGTAAAAAAAACATATGAAACATAAACATCATACATTACATTCACAGAAATTATGCAAAGTCCAGAATATGAATGTATACAAAGTTTATATAGGTGTGTTATCTTAGGGATGTAGGTATTAGATAATATGTAATGATAAGTCAGATTGCATGAATCTATTGATGCAGTATAATCAGCAAAAGTTCAATGTTAAAATGTTCACGATAAGGTATCTAAGGAAATGCTTCCCACCCACACACAGAAGTCTGAGGGAGTGATTTTAATTTAGGATGTAGCTTACAAATTGGAAATCTTAATAAAAGCTAATAGTCTGACTTTATAGAGTAGAACTCCACTAATTAAATTAGGGTAGGAGTTGTGAAGGTTACTAGGAGACAAAATGAACAAATGTAATTTTCTTCTTCTTCCCCCCCCCCCCCCCCCCCCCCCAAAAGTGTGGCAGTTCTTGTGTCGTGCTTTCAGGGTTATTCACTGAAGAGAGAATCCAGGGTGAAATAAAAGTGAATTTTAAATTTAAGGTCAAACTAGCCAAACTGGAAAAATTCTCTAAATCAGCTATGCTTTCAGTTCGGCTACTCTGGCCTTAAATGTGAAATTCACTTTAAGATCTCTTTGAATTCTCAAGTTAGTGAATAAACATGTTTGTTAGTGTAGAGATACATATTTTCAACCCTACTGAATCCATCACAAGGTATAGAAAATATAAATATCCAGGGTTCTAAAGGAACCGGTATGACTGTACCAGTACTAAACTACTATTGAACTAAAATTCTACAATATCCTCCAAAAGAAGCGGTTGCTGAAATCAGTGGGTAGGGTTAAACATTACTGCTTCACTCCTTTCAAGCCCCTGGCAACTGGTTCTCTCCCATCATTTTCTGACTTACTTTCTCTGCCTTGGTCAGCAACCAAGCAACACAGCCAAAAGCAGTGACAGAATACAATGTCCCTTGCTATCAATCTGAAAATTAAAGAAGGATGAATGGTTTTTACAGATTATAATAGGTTATATGCTAGGAACACTGCGCATAACCATTTGAGAAGAATAAATATCATACTTCGTAAAATATGTCTTGACAAAGTCATGACACGTATTATCCCTAAGAAACCACGGTTCACTTTTCCTAATTGGATTTCATAAAGTTTATTTCACTCCTTTCCCTTGATTAGCACAGTCCTTTACTCAGAGATATCTTCAGATTACGAGCTGCAATTTGTCTTCACAGTTTTGTTCTTGGCATTGCAAATTTAATAATATTTGCTCATTTTCGGTAACGTACTGTGACCCTCCCAGAAATCCTTTATGACAGATTGTTTCATTTACAGCCAACACAGAAAATTGGTGTTTCGACATTATTCACTATGTGTCTGGCGTGCCACAGTTATGCAATTCTCAGTTGCCTGAATCAAGGGAACATAAACACCTTAAAAAAAATAAAAAAAAAAACCTTAAAAGTGTTATGCAAATCAAGAGGGGCAACTCAAAACATTAAATAAAGTTACGTACACCTTTATTATCACCTTAATTAATAATCTGACTCTTAATAAACGCACAAAATTCCCAAATAAAGTAAAGGCAAAAATAAAAAATATACAAAAATGTATTTAGAATGAAAGAAAAAAAACGAAGAGTAAATAAAAAGATATCTAATAAATGTTACATCTAATAAATGTTAGGCAAAGTGCCTTTCTTCAAAATACGGGTCCTAGGGTCACTGACGCCTGAGGTACACCAAAATTTTCAGCGGCTCTGGGTGGGCGTGGCTATATTGCTAACTCCACCCCTTCTCAAAGATAACACCCATTTTCTATTAAAACCACTTCACCTCTTTAGAGCCCCCAACTTCACCAGGTAACAATTACCCACTTACTACAGTGTCAGCCAGAGGCGTAACTACAAACTGCGGGGGCCCTGGTGCGAAAATTGCCCTGGGCCCCCACCCCCATACATCTACCCCCTCCCCATACACACATGCAGACAAACAGTTACACATGCAGACACACACACATGCACAGGCACAAACATATACACACACACACACATACATACACACAGACATACAGAGAAACATACATACAGAGAAACATACACACAAATATAGACACATATATGCAGACACACATACACTAACACAAACACATGCAAAAATGTTTAACTCACCCTCCTGTTTACTACCTTTTAGGTGCAGGAGGGTGACTTTCCCTGGGGTCCAGTGGTGGCTCAGGCTGATGGGTGTCACTCTGACTCCCTCTTCTTCCTCCCGCGTGGCTTTATCTGATAGCTGGGAGTGGTAACCGCAGCAGTCACTTCCTCCCTGCGCCTGACGTCATGACAGGGGGCCCAGTCGCGTTGTTTAAGCGCCATAGCGCTGACTGGGCCCCCTGGATATTCATTGCCATCAGGTGGCCCTAAAAGCATTAAACGCAGCGGGCCACCCAATGGACCCCTTTAATGTGGCCCCGGCGGTCACACCGCGCGGGCCGGGGGTCGGCCGGGCCCAGTCGCAGCTGCGACAGCGGTAGTTCCACCAGTGGTGTCAGCTTAGTCCCCAAAAACCTTGTCAGCATCATCTTTGTGCTTAGCTTCCCAGTAACATATTGGTCCCCACACAACTGGTCAAGGCCATCTTTGTCCCAACAGATTGTCAAGGCCATATCTGTCCCCACACAGCTTCACAGGGCAATCTCTGTTCCCACTCAGCAACCACTCAGGATCAGAGTGTTATCTTTGTATTCAAATACTGTAATTAGTGCCGAGATGGCTAATCTGTGCCGTCTTTGTCCCAAAATGGCTAACCAGGGCCTTAGCCAAATAGTCTTTCAAAACAGCTTACCAGTGTCATGTTTTACTGAAACAGCTTGTCCGCTTGTAAGTTTTGCCTTCTAGCTCTTCCGCCCAGCGCTGATCGTGAGGGGTGGGAACTAACATGAGGGGGCAGAGGCTACCGCTGCACACCCCGCCGATGCACCTCTATCTACAGATAGATTCACCAGCAGTTATATGCCTCATCTGTAGCTCATAAACTGGCTTTGAAGACCTAACTCTCATCAGCTTCAGTGTCAGTTCAGTGTTACCGTTTGTGAAAGCATTCTACCTATTCCTGACTCTCTGGCTTTGTAACTCTATTTTGGATTATTGTTTATACATACTGGCTGCCGTCCCCGATTTTATATGCTGTCTTATACTCTGATTTTGGATTTCCCTTCCTGCACAGCCCCCATACACACATTCACTTTCCAGGTGATCTATTTAACTAGTCACCGTGGGCTATTTGCGAGGGTGAGCATTAGCTCTGCACTCTGTACTCAGCCCCAGGTAAGCCATGACACTGTGCAATGCAATTGCTAAATTAAATGGAGGAATAGGTGTGAAGTAAAAGAGAGAAGTAATGCGAGCAGGCTATGTCAATAAAGGACAGGTGGACTGACCACTCAGACAGATCAGTCATGGACCGAGGGCCTGAGGCATTCAGGGGCCCGGCTGGCTGCACAGCCATGCTCTGGCTGGGTAGATCAGATCAGAGATCTCCCCAGCCAGAAAACAAACAAACAATTCTATATATTCAAGCGATAGGTTGCTCCTGCAACCTACTGCACGCTTAGTATTCCCCCTTTGCCTCCCCTCCAACCGCACCTTCTGAGTGAGACCTGGCAGCAATCCTGCTAATCCTGCTGCTCCTACCAGATCTCTTCCATGTCTGGCTGTGCGGAGCTTCATGTGAGGGGAAGAGGCGGGCCCGCGAGAGGGGGAGGTAATTCACTTCCTGTCCTGCCCTCTCTTGCTGCAGAATATGCTGAAGCCTGGCAGACAGCAGGTATGTAAACATTGTTTTAATTTACAATCCCCACTTCACCCAGCCCCTATGCCTGCCTTTTACCCATCCCAGCCCCTACGCCCCCCTCTTTACCAAACCCATCCACTATTCCCCCCATTTCCTATCCAAGCCCCTCTGCCCCTCCCTTTACCCATCCCAGCCCTATGCCCCCCTCTTTACCCATCCCAGCCCCTATGCCCCCCTATTTAACCATCCCAGCCCCTATGCCCCCCATTTCCTATCCCAGCCCCTATGACCCCATCTTTACCCACCCTAGCCCCTATGCCCCCCTATTTACCCATCCCAGCCCCTATGCCCCCCATTTCCTATCCCAGCTATTCTGAACCCCTTCACCCATCCTAGCCTACTTTAAACATTCCATACTATATGCCTCATTTCACCCATACCAGCCACCTATGCCCCCATTCACCCATCTCAGCCCCTATGCCCCCCATTACCTATCCAAGATTCTATGCCTCTTTTCACCCATACCAGCCACCTATGCCTCCCTTTACCTATGTCCCCTTTACCTATCCGAGCCCCTCTTGACCCATCCCAGACCATATGTCCCCTTTCACGAATACCAGCTACCTATTCCCCCCTCTACCTATTCCAGCTCCTTGCCCCCCTTTCACCCATCCCAGCCTATATGCCTCTTTTAACCCCTTAAGGACCAAACTTCTGGAATAAAAGGGAATCGTGACATGTCCCACATGTCATGTGTCCTTAAGGGGTTAAACATTCCAGACTCTATGACCCTTTTAACCCATTCTAGCCACCTATGCCCCCATTTACTCATCTCAGCCCTTATGCCCTTCATTACCTATCCCAGACTCTATGCCCCCTTTCACCCATTCCAGCCACCTTTGCCCCCCCTTTATACATCCCAGCCCTTATGTCCCCCTTTACCCATCCTAGCCTTTATGCCCCCTTTTACTCATCCCAGACCCTATACTCCCCTTACCCATCCATCCCAGAGCATATGCCCCCCTTTACCCACTATTGCCATATCCCACTCATTCCTATCCTTCCCTGTACCCACCACAGCCTCTATGCCTTCTTGCACACTCTTCAGCCTCTATTTCTACCTGTACCCACCTCACCTCTATGCCTTCCTGCACCTACTACAACCACCATCTATCTCTTCCCCTGCCTCCCTATACCCACTACAGACCCTATACCTTGCTGCACCCACTAGAGCCAACCTCCCTATCACTTCCTGCACTCACTAAAGCCCCTATCCCTCACTGGACCCACTACAGCACCTATACCTCCCAGCACCTAATTCTGCCCCTACCACTCCTGTACCCCCTACAGCCACTATCCCCCCATGCACACACTACCGTCCCTTTGCCGCCTACACGTACTACAGCTCATATACCCCCTTATGCACTGCAGGCTCTGTATCCCCCAGACGCCTACTATAGCCCCTATCCCACACGCATACAACAGCACTCTGCAACACAACCAGCCGTCTCCACTCACATTTGACACTGCAAACAGCTCCATCCACACACGCACACCCACAAGGAACCTCACTGTATGCGCATAATCCCACAAGCAGCATCCGCACAAATTCAATACCACATGCAGCCTCCCTACACACACATCATTGCAATATTGCATACAGCCTCATTATACACACAAACACAATTATTACAATTACTTGTATAGCACCAACATATTCTGCAGCACACTACAATAGGTAAAACATGACAAATGATCAATTTTAACTCAACACTTTTACATACGGGGGCGTGGTTTCGGCTCCGTCTAAGATGGCCGCGTGAGAGAAGAGCTCCGCTCACCTACACCCCCGATATAGCGATTTATAGCGGCAACTCAGCTTTCATGGGGCGCACTAAACGCCCTGAGCATCCCCAGACCCCAGGGAACCCCCAGCAAGGCCCCCTGGACGGTTTCTTACAGCCACAGCCCGGGGCGAGCGGCGACCCTGCAACACCCAAGATGGCGTCGGCCCCTGCACAAGGCCCAACACATGCTGCCCTGGAGAGGATCGAAAATACCCTCCGGGAGCTAACTGCTGCCATGGTCACTAAAACCGACCTACAAGCGGTGGCCACTAATCTGCAGGAAGCCTTGCGGACGGAGGTGGCTGGGCTCCGCGCCGAACTCACGACGCAGGCAGGCCGCATTACCGCACTGGAAGAAGCAGATGTGGCTATGACGGCCCGTATATCATCCACGGACACCGCGCTCGCTAGGCAAGGCGAGATGATTCTATCTATGCGCCGTCACCTCGAAGACGTGGATAACCGAGGTAGGCGATGTAACATCCGCGTGCGCGGTGTACCAGAAGCGGAGGGGACGGAGGAGGCTGCAGACACTCTCAGGGAGCTCTTCCACTCCATTATGCAAGTTACCCCACCACCACCAATCCTCTTTGAAAGAGCGCACAGGGCGCTGCGCCCCAGGAACGCAGAGGACGGCCCGAGGGACCTCATTTGCTGTGTGAGCTCTTTCCCGGTGAAGAACGCCATCATGCTTAAAGCCCGGGAACGAGCTTTTTGGCCCTTCAGAGGAGCCCAAGTTGCGCTCTTTAACGACCTGTCTCCTATCACCCTGGAGGCCAGGCGAGCACTCCGACCTATTACAACGACACTGCGGGAGCACAACGTGACTTACAAATGGGGCTTCCCCTTCGCCCTGCTGGCACGACATCAGAACCGGTGGTTCACTTTGAGATGGCCTGAGGAAGTCTCGCGTTTTCTGGAGGAATTGGGCCTTCCGCCTCAGCCAGTCACCAACTGGATTTTGGGTCCGCTGGGGCCGCCACCGAGACCACAGAGAGAACCCAGACAACCCAGACAGCGATCGGCCGGAGCTTCCTATGCCCCCCGGACTGACAGACATAGAGATCCAACGTCCCCGGAGGAATAATCACGCTCCTCTGAACCTCCCATAGTACAACATCCACTACTCTAAGTGATGAAGCCCTGCTGCTGGACGATGACGACGGTTTCCGACCTGGTTATCTCTGGATGAGTGAGTTTCACACGACAGATTTTGAGGTACTGTGGGGCTCCCTCTTTTCCCTGACATCTTGGGAGGGGGGTTAATGGGACATATGGGTTCTTGACTGGGTCCTCTACCGCTGTGATCCCCGTAATTCATTGCCTTATGCTATGGCATCTCTGGCCCTATGATTTGTGCCGCTACCTGCATACATGCATGTTGAACCTTTGGGTGGGGGGATTGGGGGGGGAGGGGGGGTGATGCGGACTGCGCCTCCTGAAAGTCCTCTATGACCAACACGGGCTTACGGACTTGTGGGACACTGGCTCTTACCCGGTCTATGGGGTGGGTGTGGATTTGGGGTGGGGGGGTTGTGGGATGTATTTTATGCACTGTTTGCCGTTTTCCATAGAGGGTCGACTGTTGTTGTAATTAACTGTATATTACCGCAGGGTTTAGTATGTACAAGTGTCAAACTAGATGGCCTGCTCCGCACTCGCACCCTACTCCTGGGACATACATACCCATAACTCATTTGTGGGGGACCGGCTTGCGGCCCGTGCCTCGCTCCTTTCCCCCCCCACCCCCCTTCCCCCCTCCCCCCCCTCCCTCCCCCCCCCCCCCCTCCCCCCCCCCCCCCTCCTTCCCCTCCTTCCCCTTTCCGCCTGCCCTTCCCCCCCCCCCCCCGCTCCCCCGGCTCCCTATCCGGGTGCGTGCGGCGGCCCCCAATCCCCCCCCCCCGCCCGGACACGCACATGGTTTTGCAGGTATATCGGACCCATTTGTTCGCCCTGGGGTGTATTTGCCCGTTGGCCCCTACCCGGGAGCGCCCATTCTCATGCGTGTGCATTCCCACCCCCCCGCTTGCCCCCCCTCTCTCTCTGACGCGGGACGAGCTGGGGGAGGGGAACCGTGGTGAGGAAGCGTACTTAAAAATGTTAACACTGTTTTAAGGTTTGTTAGAATTGTTTTGCTGTATTAAGTGTTACGTGGGTCACTACATGAGCACGTGGTTATTTTTTGGTGTTGCCTTCCATAGACTCATCCCCCCTCAGAGCCCGGGGATCTGACATATGTAAAATGTTTATCAGCCCACAATCTGATCGTTAGCAGTCCCGCAAGGGGCGGACCAATGGGATAGGTGGGGGGACCAGAAGGAGGGCCTCTATGCTGGGGCTGTACTTGGGGATACGGGATAGCTTTGGAACTTCCTGACTAGCCTGGACTCTTGTATTTATTGCCTAACCTGGTTAACGATTATTGTCCGTGGGCTCCTTCATCGCTCGCCCAATTGGCCATTCACACTGCCCACTAACTCTCCATACGGGGGATAGGTTGAGGCGGGTGCTGACTATCCTCTCGTGGGTACTCCTTTGAGCGGAGCCTGAACCGTGCTTCCACATAAATACACTCGTGCTAAAGGTGGTGTGGCCGCGCAACGGGTACTTTAATCTCCTGGGCTGGTACCGGGGTGAAGACCCATTGACGTCGGTTGCTGCACGAGACTACCCTCCTCCACCTTGGTGGGGGGTATAGATTTGGGATAGATCCCAGATTCTGTGAGGGTATCGACAATAGGGATACTTACCTCCTTTTAATTTCCTTACAGACGACTGTACCTGTACCTCAGGCCCCTGAACGAACCTGCTCCTACGATCACTTTACCTGTCTCTGATCTTCTCTCTCCCTCCTCTTCGTCCCTCATACCACCCCCTTCTCTCCTTTCTCCCTCTTTCCTCTCCTCTTCCCTCCCCCCCTTCCCTCCTGCATTGGATTGCCTGGCGTGTGGACTGGTTGCTTCTCACTGACCCACATCCCCGTCGACGCTGGGCACTATGGCCTACCGCACAGCACCCCTGAAGGTTGTCACGCAGAACTGTAGGGGACTGAACATCCCCGAACGCAGGACACACTTGCTGAGGGAACTACAACGAAAGCGGGTGTCAATCGCCCTGTTACAAGAAACACATTTTAAGGAAGGGTCACAACCCAGATTACGCAACCGACACTATGCTACCAACTACTTTTGCAATCATCCCGCATCGCACAAGACCGGTGTAGCCATTCTACTGGCGACCAACCTGGGATTTGAAGAACTCGACCGTGTACAGGACTCAATGGGGAGGTACCTCTTCCTTAAAGGGGTCATCGCGGACAAAATTTATACCATAGCCTCCATTTACGTACCTAATAAGAGGCAAGCTCCTTTCCTCCGCAACGCTCTCCAACAGCTGGAGGACTTCTCCGATGGCATCCTAATAGTGGGAGGCGATTTTAACGCCCCACTGGACCCAACGTTGGATTCTTCCACGGGTCACAGTTGCATATCGCAGCGCCATATTAGGTCCATTAGACAATCGCTAGAGGCACTCAGATTAGTGGACTGCTGGAGGACATTGCACCCCTCGGTGAAGGATTACACCTACTTCTCGGCGCTTCATAACCGATACTCACGTATCGATTATCTTTTCCTTACCCAAGAGGGACTATCCTGCTTGCTTGGAACTGACATCACCCCTGCCACCTGGTCGGACCATGGATCTGTTACCATGGAATTGGCCTCCCCACTCTACAAACCAACAAGATGGACTTGGAGACTCAATGAGGCCCTCTTACTGGATATGGATACGAAGGACCAACTACACCAAGCACTAGAGCAGTATTTTAGGGAAAATGACACGACGGATGTCTCCCCGATCTCGCTCTGGGAGGCACACAAGAGCGTGATCCGCGGGACCTTCATACGTATTGCCTCGCAAAAACGGAAGGCTTTCCTGTCCGAGCTGACTGAGCTACACCGCAACATCTCGGTATTGGAGCGCAGTCATAAGAGATCCCAATTGAATGCGGTCTATGGAGAGCTGATGGAACATCGACGACAACTTAAAGCCCTCCTCTTGAAGAGACACCTCAGGTCTGTACAACGCTCTAAGGGCTTCTACTACGCCCATGCCAACAAAGGTGGCAAGTACCTTGCACGACTCTTAAAAGGCCCCATGCCCCTTAGACAAATTCGACAAGTCCGCTTGACCTCCGGGGAGATATCTCCCTTCCCGGAAAAGATTGCGGAGGAATTCAGGCGGTTTTATGAAAAACTATATAATCTATATCCACCTAAAGGGGTAGCGGAGACTGAGATGCACCGCTCGATGATCCAGGAATACCTGTCTGAAATGGGCATTCGCAGACTGGAGCAGGAATCTGCGGCACTCTTGGGAGCTCCAATTGATGTTGCAGAAATAGCTGCGGCCTTGAAATCCTCTAAGACCGGTAAGGCACCAGGACCAGACGGCTTCTCTGTGGGGTACTATAAAAACTTCTCCGACATACTTTTACCACGACTCACTGATGCCCTCAACGCAGTTGGAGAGGGGGGACATTTGGGGAGGGAGTCCGTAGCTGCCACCATCTCCGTACTCCTGAAGCCTGGGAAGGATCCGTTACACTGCGGCAGTTACCGCCCAATCTCATTACTTAATGTGGATTCCAAACTGTTCACAAAAGTTCTGGCTACCCGTCTCAAATGCCTCCTACCCGAGCTGATTCACGAGGACCAGACAGGGTTCATTCCGGGTAGGGAAGCCAGAGACAGCACCATGAGAGTATTCGCCATCCAGCGTCATGCTAGGAGACATGGGACCCGTTTGATGCTTCTCTCCACGGACGCGGAGAAGGCGTTTGATCGGGTCAACTGGTCATACCTTATGGAGATGCTGAGATGGCAGGGGTGCGATGACAGGCTCCTCTCCTGGATCTCTGCACTATATCTGGACCCTCGAGCAACTGTGAGAATCAATGGGGCTACGACGACAGACTTCGCGATCCGTAATGGAACCAGGCAGGGATGCCCGCTCTCCCCACTGTTGTTCGCACTATACCTGGAACCCCTCCTACAGGCTATCAGGCAGAGCCCGGACATCAAGGGCTATGAGTGGGAAGGAGTGCACCATAAAGTGGCAGCCTACGCCGATGACCTCCTCTTTTTTGTCCGCAACCCCCGAACGACGTTACCTTGCCTCCTCACAGAACTTGACAGATTCGGACGCCTATCTGGATTTAAACTCAACATCCCTAAATGTGAAGCACTAAACATCTCACTCCCCACAGAGGAGGCCCGTTCCCTGGAATCGCAATTTGAGTTCCGCTGGTGCTCCAACAAAATGAAGTACCTAGGCGTCTGGGTGACTACAGACCCGGAGGATATGTATAACTGCAACTTCACACCCCTCCTCAGGAAAGTCCTGATGGACCTCTCCAACTGGTCCTACCCGCATATTACGTGGCACGGCAGAGTTGCCGTACTTAAAATGAATGTCCTACCGAGGATCCTCTATCTCCTGCAAACAACACCTGTTGCCATCCCGGAGCCTTTCTTCTCGACCCTGAAATCGGGAGTGCTTCAATATGTCTGGCGAGGCGGCCGACCTCGACTTCGGCATGATATCCTGTGCCGACCCAGGGCACAAGGTGGTCTAGCGCTCCCTGATTTTAAAAAATATTATCAGGCTGCGGTAATGCAACGTGTTTTAGACTGGCATGTAACTTCGGCACCCAAACAATGGGTTACACTGGATAGGGGACTCATAGGCCCGACACTGGAAGCTCAGGTGTGGGGGAACCCCGGAAGACTCATCACCCCGACTCGCACTGAGGGTCTGGTCTCTCAGACCTTGATTGGTTGGCGAACACTGAGAAAACTAGAACACATCTCCCCTACGCCTAGCCCAATGCTACCGATCACACATAATGTAGAGGTAGGAGGTGGACTCCCAGCGAGAGCATGGCCCATCGAGAGTGAACGTACATATATACCCATACATACAATCCTCGCTGATGGGAAACTTCGGGATCTCCCATCGCTGCTTGGAGACAGACCCTGGACCCTTCTCTCCCAGTTCCGTTACATGCAACTGAAACACTTCATTGCCTCCATACCACACAACGTACGGTTGCACAGGGACCTCACATGGTTCTAAAGAATCTGCGACCAAGGACTAGATCTGGCCCACGCAATCTCGACACTATATCAAAACCTATTAGTGGGAGGCACCCCCGCACCGTTGGCGTTTAAGAGGCAATGGGAAGGACAACTGGGGAAGGAACTTACCACCCAACATTGGGAATCCGCGTTGCTCTGGCAACATAAGAGCTCGATGAGTTCTTATTACCAAGAAATGAATTACAAACTGATATCCCTGTGGTACCGGACACCGGCACTACTTCACCGAATCTTCCCATCAATCCCACCAGTGTGCTGGAGATGCCAGGTGGAACGCGGCACTGTACTGCACATCTGGTGGGAATGCAAATTCATTACCCCATATTGGACCATGGTCAGGGCCGAGGTGACGCTCATCCTGAGAGACATACCCGAATGGACGGCGGAACTGGCCCTGCTACACGCCTCTACACAGCCCATACCAGTGTATAAAAAGTCGTTACTGCGGCACTTGCTCAACGCCGCTAAGGCCAACATTCCAGCACATTGGAAAACAACTACGGTACCGACTAAACACGAATGGATTCACCGGGTCGAAGATATTCAGGGGGCGGAGGAGGCACACGCCACCATCACTGGTCGGAGAGCCAGACACACCGACATGTGGATGCCCTGGTTTTACTATATTGCTCAGTATCGACGTGATGGAGACAATCAGAGTCGCACGGCACAGGCACCAATGCTCCCCCCCTCCTAATTCCCTTTCCTTTCTTCTCCTCCTTCCGATCGCAGGGTCTCAAGGGACCTGAGACAGACACTGGACAGACTATACTTATGCAGATAGGTAATGCTTCATGACAACGGACAGAATAGGAAACCATTGACTAGAAACCTACGAGTTAGGACTTGACATTGGACAGAAGACTCTAGGGGCAGACATCGTCCTCAGTGACATTTAATGTACTGGACACTCCAGAATCTGACCACGCTATGACTCAATTCCCTAGCATTCTGACATATGGACCGACAGGACTCCTACACGTGCACACACACCAATGAACACCGCCCATGACGGGAGGGATCAGGGACCCTTCGAACCATCCGGTGACTCTACACTATTGAGGCAGAGGTGCCCGGTGAACATGTTTTAGGCTCCGCCTGGGACGGGTATCGTGCGGGAGGGATCAGCACTCGCATCTTAGTTTTCTACCTTTTATTTTGAGCATTAGGCCACTTTAGATGGGGGTACTGGGTCATGGAGATTCAGTGAGATAGGTCTCTCACATACCTTACCCAACAGGAGGTACTTCACCATCACTGATCAGATTATACCTCTCCCCCGGAGGTGCCCCGGATTGCACCTGGGACCCTATCACCAATGATCCCACGCATGTGGAAGGCCTGCTGGTCTCATTGCCCATACGCTATCTTTCGGCCTTTGCGGTCTCGACCCTGGATGGCACTAAACTCGAGACTCACTGATCTCTCCGCCCTGACACTGTATTACACCCTGAACTAACCTCGACTATCTGAGGTAATAACTGCCTATGTGACATATCCATCCCCTGTCCACCACAGGCTAGCGTCATCTGTGACCCATGTCTAGCCAGAAGTGCATCGGGCCATGGGTAAATACTCATGTACACACAAATGCTACATGAAGGCACTTAATACTGGTCCCTGCCCCCTGCTTCCACAAATAAAGGGAAATAATCACGGAATTTGTCAAACGAGGTCCATAATCTGTCTATCTGATTTTGTGATGTTTAACTGTACTTTAATTGTTTTACTCAAACTGCTCTGATACTAAAATATACTATGCTGGCTTTATCTTATTTTGGAAATTTTACGTTTTTGTCTGGCCTGCGAGCCACCTATGTTGATTATACCATTTCAATAAACAGATTTACAAAAAAAAAAAAACACTTTTACATACAGGAACACAAAATCACAAGCAGCATCCCACACATGCAACCACACAAGTGTGGGAGTCACGACTGTGTAGCTCTCACAAAGCCATCCAGGGTGCTGGGTAGCGCACATATAATATAGAAACATAGAAACATAGAATGTGACGGCAGATAAGAACCATTCGGCCCATCTAGTCTGCCCAGTTTTCTAAATACTTTCATTAGTCCCTGGCCTTATCTTATAGTTAGGATAGCTTTATGCATATCCCACGCATGCTTAAACTCCTTTACTGTGTTAACCTCTACTACTTCAGCTGGAAGGCTATTCCATGCATCCACTAGCCTCACAGTAAACCAATACTTCCTGATATTATTTTTAAACCTTTGTCCCTCTAATTTAAGATCTCTTTATGTCCTCTTGTTGTGGTAGTTTTTCTTCTTTTAAATATAGTCTCCTCCTTTACTGTGTTGATTCCCTTTATGTATTTAAATGTTTCTATCATATCCCCCTGTCTCATCTTTCCTCCAAGCTATACATGTTAAGATCCTTTAACCTTTCCTGGTAAGTTTTATCCTGCAATCCATGAACCAGTTTAGTAGCCCTTCTCTGAACTCTCTCTAAGGTATCAATATCCTTCTGAAGATATGGTCTCCAGTACTGTGTACACTACTCCAAGTGAGGTCTCACCAGTGTTCTGTACAATGGCATGAGCACTTTCCTCTTTCTACTGCTAATACCTCTCCCTATACAACCAAGCATTCTGCTAGTATTTCCTGCTGCTCTATTACATTGTCTGCCTACCTTTAAGTCATAAATCCCTTTCCTCAGATGTTGAGGTTAGGACTCAAATATTCTATCAAATATTCTGTGCTCTGCCCTTGGGTTTTTACGTCCAAGCAGGGCCGGCGCTACCTGTTAGGCCCCCTCATGCTGCAGCCGCCCGAGCGCTCTGCAGAGAGCCTCAGGCGGCTGCAGCTTTGCCCGGGTTGGTGCGTCCATGAGGGTGCACCGCCCAGGCGCAGCATGAGGAGAGGGGCTGACAGGAGGGCAGCGTTCAGCGCTCCCTCCTGTCACTCCCTCACTGTAGCATGGCCGAGCCCTGTATGGTCCGCGGGTACAGGGAGCATCTGTCTCCTGTACCCGGCCGGACTAACAAGAAGTGCACACTGTGCACTTCCTTTTAGTCCGGCCGGGTACAGGAAACAAAAGCTCCCTGTACCCGTGAACTGACAGGGGGGGAAGAAAGAAACTGACAGGGGGGGAAGAAAGAAACTGACAAGGGGAGGGGGGAGAAGGAAACTAACAGGGAGTGGGGAAGAAAGAAACTAACAGGGAGGGGGGGAGAAAGAAACTAACAGGGAGGGGGGGAAGAAAGAAACTAACAGGGAGGGGGGGAAGAAAGAAACTAACAGGGAGGGGGGGAAGAAAGAAACTAACAGGGAGGGGGGGAAGAAAGAAACTAACAGGGAGGGGGAGAAAGAAACTAACAGGGAGGGGGAGAAAGAAACTAACAGGGAGGGGAGGAAGAAACTAACAGGGAGGGGGGAAGAAACTAACAGGGAGGGGGGAAGAAACTAACAGGGGGGGAAGAAACTAACAGGGAGGGGGGGAAACTAACGGGGGGGAGAAACTAACAGGGGGGAGTAAGAAACTGACGGGGGGAAAGAAACTGACGGGGGGGAGTAAGAAACTGACGGGGGTAGAAAGAAACTGACGGGGGTAGAAAGAAACTGACGGGGTGGAGAAAGAAACTGACGGGGTGGAGAAAGAAACTGACGGGGGAAGAAAGAAACTGACGGGGGGAGAAAGAAACTGACGGGGGGAAGAAAGAAACTGACGGGGGAAGAAAGAAACTGACAGGGGGAGAAAGAAATTGACAGGGAGGGGGGAAGACTGATGGGGAGAGATAAATTGACAGGGAGGGGGGAGTGACAGGGGAGGGAGGGGGGAGTGACAGGGGAGGGAGGAGGAATGAGAGTGACAAGGGAGGGGGGAGAGATTGACAGAGGGGGGAGAGATTGACACACAAAGACAATGCACCCCTTGCACACAGAAAAACACACAATGCATTACACACACAATGCATTACACAGACACACACACACACGCAATGCAACCCTTACACACAATGCATCCCTTACACACACAGAAACACACAATGCACCCCTTACACACACTCAAAGCACCCCTTACAGACTCACACACTACATCCCTTACATACACAGAAACACACCTTGCAGCCCTTACACATACAAACACAGATTCACACAATGCATTCCTTACACACAAATCAGGACATCCCCTACACACTCCACCCCCTGTGAACAAACTCATTGGTGGAACATAAAGGTGAACCCTGGGACCCAGACCTTGAGCTGTGTAAAGCTGTGTAAAAAAAATGGAGCTGCTTCCCGTTCTCCGAGAACATTGATTTTTGTGACCACAGTTACAAACAGCCTCCAGAGATCCTGTTCTACACCAGACCAGTGGAGTCAGACTGCAGCTAGAGCCCATCATCATCCTCATCTGGTTGTAAGTAGGCAATCTAGTATATTATTTGTGGCACTAATCTCTAATTTACCTCACATTAAAGAAACACTATAGTCCCCAGAACCACTGCAGCTTAATGTAGTGGTTCTGGTGTCTATAGCCTGTCCCTGCAGGCCTTTTAATATAAACACGGCGGCACTGCAGCACTAGCGTTAGTTAACATGGCAGGCCATATGGGTGGGGCATTGTGATGTCACGGGGGGGGGGGGAGTGGGGGGCGGCAAACTTTACTTTTGCCTAGGGCGGCAAAAATCCTTGCACCGGCCCTGCGTCCAAGATGCATTATCTTGCACTTATCCACATTAAATGTCAGTTGCCACAACTCTGACCATTTTTCTAGTTTACCTAAATCATTTGCCATTTGGCTTATCCCTCCTGGAACATCAACCCTGTTACATAGCTTCAGCAAAAAGACACACCTTACCAGGGATGGACTGACAGCCTTCTGGGCCCCCTGGACAAAATTAGATCCAGGGCCCTATGAAGACAAAATATTTAAGGAGCACTATAGTGCCAGGAAAACAAACTTGTTTTTCTGGCACAATAGGGTCATTAGGTCCCCCCACCCGCTGGGCTGAAGGGGTTAAACTGTTTAAGAACAGTTTGACAACTTACCTGGGGTCTACTGGGATATGAGGCTGTAGTAGGGCATAGGAGCAGTGGTCTGTGTGAGTGGTGCAGTGTGTGTGAAAGGTTCAGTGTGTGTGTGTTAGGGGGTGTAGTGAGTGAATGTGTAGGGTGTGTGGGGCAATGTGTGTATGGGGGCAGTGTATGTGTGGCTGTGTGTGTGTGTTGGCAGTGTGTGTGTGTGCGGGGCAATGTGTGTATTGGGGGCTGTAACGGATCGACGGCACCCCGACTGGGTACCTCCGTTAAAGGATGCTCCTAGCACTTCCTGAGGACTCCAAGCACTGCAGCAGACACCACAACCACCGAACCGGAGAAGCATACAGATGCTCTCAAGCATATGAATGCTGTAAACAGCTGAACAGGAAAAGCATACAATCAGCTTACACTCCTGTCAATCAGCATACAATCCAATTCCCCCAATAACGAGACGACACTTCGTTTTGAGGTCTAGCAGAACTGGCTGTACTGGAACATACAGTCTCTTTTATTCCCAATCCACAAACATAGTACAGCCCACAGGGTTTTACAGAACAACCAATCAATCCGTACAATACACACAGACACTCCCACACAAAATCCTCCCCTCTGCATGTGATATGATTACTGAACACAATGGGTAATCTCATTATCACAGGCAGAGAAATGCAGTTTTTTACACAATAATCATAACTTTGAAAGTATGCATCACATTTACATTTTTCGAATCAGCATACTCCAAATACAAACATATGTCAAAATCATCCAAATTGGTCCATTGGTTCAAAAGATAGATCGAAGTCCTTTGTGACCAAATGAAGCATGGCTTTTCTGCCCAAAACCAGTTCCACAGAGTCTTCTATCCTGGAGATAATTGAGAAGTAATCCAATTATCTCCAAGGACAGAGGCAAAACTCCATTAAGCACATGGCAGTAAAAAGACAGTAAAATACAATAAAATACACAAGGTTACATTTATTACATAAAATACAGACATTCTACCAATCCCCAGATAGCTTAGATCTGAGCGCACATTATTACCGGATGGCGCTCAGATCACATACATACAGTTCAATCGCCATGGAGCCAAAGTCTAAAGGCAAGAGGCGGGCAAGCAGCCCCCTCCAAGGAGACGTGGCGAGGTCGGTTTCGCCACAGGGGCAGTGTGTGAATGTGTATAGTGTGTGTGTGTGGGGGCAGTGTATGTGTGTGTTGGGCAATGTGTGTATGGGGAGGGCAGTGTGTGTCGGGGCAATGTGAGTATGGGGAGCACTGTGTTTGTGGGGGCAGTGTGTATGAGGGGGCAGTGTATGTGTGTGGGGGGCAATGTGTGTGTGTGGGGTGGGCAGTGTATATATGGGTGACCAGTGTATGTGTGTGGGGGGGCAGTGTGTGCGTGTGGGGGCAGTGTTTGTGTATATATGGGTGGGCAGTGTATATATATGGGTGGGCAGTGTGTGTATATGGGTGGGTAGTGTGTGTATATGGGTGGGCAGTGTGTGTACATGGGTGGGCAGTGTGTGTATATGGGTGGGCAGTGTGTGTACATGGGTGGGCAGTGTGTGTATATGAGAGTAGGTATGCTGCCAGGTCTCTCACTGAGTGGAGTGGGGGGATTGATGGGTTGCAGGGGCCCTTCGAGTCATTATGGGCCCCTGCAACCTTCTTACAGCACTTTTTTTTGCATAACTTACTTCTGCTGAGGAGATCTCTGATTTCCACAGCAGGAGCATGGCTGTGCTGCTGGGCCCCCTGACTGACTCGGGCCCTCGGTCCATGACCGATCTGCCCGAGACCTGTCAATCCGCCCCTGCACCTTACCATCAAGACCTTCTGCAATATCACTAATAAAAATATTAAAGAGAATGGGTCCAAGTACAGATCCCTGAGGTACCCTCCTGGTGACAAGCCCATGCTTCCAATATACTCCATTGACTACAACCCTCTGTTGCCTGTCATTCAGCCACTGCCTCACCCATTCAACAATATTGGAATCCAAACTTAAAAATTGCAGTTTATTGATAAGCCTTCTATGTGCAACAGTGTCAAAAGCCTTACTGAAATCTAGGTAGGCAATGTCTACTGCACCATCCTGATCTATTATTTTAGTTACCCAATCAAAAAAAAAAAAATCAATAAGAATAGTTTGGCCTGAAGTAAACCCATGTTGTCTCTGAAAATATTTAGTGGATACATTGCTGAAAATATTTAGTGGATACATTGCTAAACACATATACACACATCAGTCAAGTCATAAGACTTGTTTTTCTCATAGAAATCTTACTTTAACAGTGCTTTTACTACTGCAATGGATTCTGGGTAGGCATATGCAAATTAGCTCAACAAAGAACCACATTTTTTGTAAACACCTGTCCACAAGTGGTTCTCACAGTGACATCCAGACAGCCAGATGAGGATGCCCCAGAGGTGGCCAACAGGGGATTTGAACTGTGGCTCTCATGTGTCCTGATCCTGCTGTCTTGCCACTGAACCACTCTTCAGCTCACTGTGTGAGAGCTGCACAAAGACCTTGCACCAGGAGGGGGGCCCTTGATCCCCTACTCACCAAGGGCCCAGTGAGTTGTCAGTCCGCCCCTGATAAAGGGAAAATATCTACCTGCACAAAAGATAAGGAATGTGATGTGGGAGAAGAAAAAATTTTTTTTGAACCAACACTGTTTATATCTTTCACCCCACAAAACTGCACTTTTACTGGTGATATCATTGTTGTGATAAGTTTTACTTTTTAAAACACTCATACAGTTGCAAGAAAAAGTATGTGAAGCCTTCGGAATGATATGGATTTCTGCACAAATTGGTCATAAAATGTGATCTGATCATCCTCTAAGTCACAACAATCGACACTCACAGTCTGCTTAAACTAATAACACACAAAGAATGAAATGTTGCCATGTTTTTATTAAACACACCATGTAAACATTCACAGTGCAGGTGGGAAAAGTATGTGAACCCCTAGACTAATGACATCTCCAAGAGCTAATTAGAGTGAGATGTCAGCCAACTGGAGTCCAATCAATGAGATGAGATTGGAGGTGTCGGTTACAGCTGCCCTGCCCTATAAAAAATACACAAGTTCTGGGTTTGCTTTTCACAAGAAGCATTGCCTGATGTGAATGATGCCTCGCACAAAAGAGCTCTCAGAAGACCTACGATTAAGAATTGTTAACTTGCATTAAGCTGGAAAGGGTTATAAAAGTAAATCCAAAAGCCTTGCTGTTCATCAGTCCACGGTAAGACAAATTGTCTATAAATGGAGAAAGTTCAGCACTGCTGCTACTCTCCCTGGGAGTGGCCGTCCTGTAAAGATGACTGCAAGAGCACAGCGCAGACTGCTCAATGAGGTGAAGAAGAATCCTAGAGTGCCAGCTAAAGACTTACAAAAGTCACTGGCAAATGCGTACATCCCTGTTAGCGAATCTACAATACGTAAAACACTAAACAAGAATGGATTTCATGGGAGGATACCACAGAGGAAGCCACTGCTATCCAAACAAAACATTGCTGCACGTTTACAGTTTGCACAAGAGCACCTGGATGTTCCACAGCAGTACTGGCAAAATATTCTGTGGACAGATGAAACCAAAGTTGAGTTGTTTGGAAGAAACACACAACACTATGTGTGGCGAAAAAGAGTCACAGCACACCAACATCAAAACCTCATCCCAACTGTGAAGTATGGTGGTGGGGGCATCATGGTTTGGGGCTGCGTTGCTGCGTCAGGGCCTGGACGGATTGCTATCATCGAAGGAAATATGAATTCCTAAGTGTATCAAGACATTTTGCAGGAGAACTTAAAGGAACACTATAGTCACCTGAACAACTTTAGCTCAATGAAGCAGTTTTGGTGTATAGAACATGCCCCTGCTGCCTCACTGCTCGATCCTCTGCTATTTAGGAGTTAAATCCCTTTGTTTATGAACCCTAGTCACACCTCCCTGCATGTGACTTGCACAGCCTTCCATAAACACTTCCTGTAAAGAGAGCCCTATTTAGGCTTTCTTTATTGCAAGTTCTGTTTAATTAAGATTTTCTTATCCCCTGCTATGCTAATAGCTTGCTAGACCCTGCAAGAGCCTCCTGTATGTGATTAAAGTTCAATTTAGAGATTGAGATACAATTATTTAAAGTAAATTACATCTGTTTGAAAGTGAAACCAGTTTTTTTTTCATGCAGGCTCTGTCAATCATAGCCAGGGGAGGTGTGGCTAGGGCTGCATAAACAGAAACAAAGTGATTTAACTCCTAAATGACAGTGAATTTAGCAGTGAAATTGCAGGGGAATGATCTAAACACTAAAACTTTATTTAGCTAAAATAATTTAGGTGACTATAGTGTTCCTTTAAGGCCATCTGTCTACCAGCTGAAGCTCAACAGAAGATGGGTGTTGCAACAGGACAATGACCCAAAGCAAAGAAGTAAATCAACAACAGAATGGCTTAAACAGAAGAAAATACACCTTCTGAAGTGGCCCAGTCAGAGTCCTGACCTCAACCCGATAGAGTTGCTGTGGCATGACCTCAAGAAAGCGATTCACACCAGACATTCCAAGAATATTGCTGAACTGAAACAGTTCTGTAAAGAGGAATGGTCAAGAATTACTCCTGCCCGTTGTGCACGTCTGATCTGCAACTACAGGAAACGTTTGGTTGAAGTTATTGCTGCCAAAGGAGGTTCAACAAGTTATTAAATCCAAGGGTTCACATACTTTTTCCACCTGCACTGTGAATGTTTACATGGTGTGTTCAATAAAAACATGGCAACATTTCATTCTTTGTGTGTTATTAGTTTAAGCAGACGGTGATTGTCTATTGTTGTGCCTTAGATGATGATCAGATCACATTTTATGACCAATTTGTGCAGAAATCCATTTCATTCCAAAGGGTTCACATACTTTTTTTGCAACTGTATTTGTATTCAGCGAAGTCTCCCGAGTAATACAATACCCACATATAAAGGTTTTATGGGGTTAAATATAGGGCTTGCCAATTAAATTCTCTGGACTGTCTTCCTGGGTTGTCAGGCAGGTCCCTCAAATTATAATTAATAAAATCAAATAAGTATGTAAAATGAATAGTTAAAATAAATGTAGAATGTGTGTGTATGTATATATAAAAAAAAATTTTTTTTGTTTTTTGTTTTTTACACTGAGCAAACTTTAGTTTTTGCCCTCATTTTTCATGAGCTGAACTCAAGGCCAGACTGGAAATTGGAAATTTCCCGGGGGGCCGCAGCACTTGGGGCCGGGGAGAGAGCCCTAATACCTTTAGTAATATCATTGGTTCATTTTGCCCTCAGACTGTCAGTGTCCGAGGGAATAATAGAGGGAGGAGCTTGGTGCCGGTGCGGCCGCATTGAGGATGGGGTGGCCAGAGGGAGCACTGCAGGGAGGGAGCTTTCGGGCACTCAAGTTCTGCCCCTGGCCACAAGATCCGCTCCTGGCAGCAAGCTCCGCCCCTGGATACAAGCCCTGCCCCCAGTCGGAAGCTGGTGACCTCAGGGCAGGAAGAGGCCAGGGAATACACTGCAGCTACTGAGTGAGACTGATCTTGTGTGTGTGTGTGTGTGTGTGTGTGTGTGTGTGCCTGCTGTTGTGAGCATGTGTGTCAGTGAGCTTGTCTGCAGTAAGCATGTATGTGTGTGTGTGTCAGTGAGCATGTCTGCAGTAACCATTTATGCGTGTATCAGTGAGCATGTCTGTTGTAAGCATGTATGTGTGTCAATGAGCACATCTGTAGTAAGCATGTTTGTGTGTCAGTGAGCACATCTGTAGTAAGCATGTTTGTGTGTCAGTGAGCACGTCTGTAGTAAGCATGTATGTGTGTGTCAGTGAACACGTCTGCAATAAGCATGTATATGTGTGTCAGTGAGCACGTCTGTAGTAATCATGTATGTGTGGGTCAGTGAGCACGTCTGTAATAAGCATGTATGTGTGTGTCAGTGAGCACGTCTGTAGTAAGCATGTATGTGTGTGTCAGTGAGCATGTATGTAGTAAGCATGTATGTGTGTGTCAGTGAGCACGTCTGTAGTAAGCATGTATGTGTGTGTCAGTGAGCACTTCTGTAATAAGCATGTATGTGTGTGTGTGTCAGTGAGCATGTCTGTAGTAAGCATGTATGTTTGTGTGTCAGTGAGCATGTCTGTAGTAAGCATGTATGTGTGTGTCAGTGAGCATGTCTGTAGTAAGCATGTATGTGTGAGTGTCAGTGAGCATGTCTGTAATAAGCATGTATGTTGTGTGTCAGTGAGCATGTCTGTAGTAAGCATGTATGTGTGTGTCAGTGAGCATGTCTGTAGTAAGCATGTATGTGTGTGTGTCAGTGAGCATGTCTGTAGTAAGCATGTATGTTGTGTCTGTGAACATGTCTGTAGTGAGCATGTATGTGTCAGTGAGCAGGTCTGTAGTGAGCATGTATGTGTGTTTCAGAGAAAAAGTCTGTAGTAGGGGGGCGGGGCCTGACTGTGATGGCGGCCGGACGCATTTCCAGAGAGCTCCGGGTAAATCGTCGAATCTAAGCTACTTACCCGCACTACCGGAGCTCTCTTGGGACCAGACAGTGCAATACTGCACACCAAGGACAAACGACCGTCTTTGCACGCCCGGTAGCAGCCGTCCAGACTCAGCTCTCAACGGGCCGGAGTGGGGCCCAGCAAGCAGCACGGAGGGGAGAGGCGGCCGCTCTCCCAGCCAGGCACAGGCGGGCCTCTGACCGACCCTTGATGGCACCCTGCAACCCCCCCCTTTGGACCGGCGGGGGAGATCCCGGTCCCCACCCTGGAGGCCCACTCCCTTCGCCAGGATTAAGCGACCCTGCTTCAAACAGCATGGCCACCCCGCATGGCATACCAAATATGGCGGAGGCTGCGGACCCCAAGCTTGACTACGGCACTGTAATGCCTAGAACGCTGGCATTCCTGGACAAACTCCTAACCGACTTCTGGGGGACGCTGTCCCTCCAACAACCGGCACCTGCCCCACATACCTCGCACGAGCACCTACCTAAACCCACTCCCCGGCAGCCTCAAAAGATACGCAACACAAAGGAAACTCGAAAATGGCGCCAAAGACGGGGGCAGCGGAGCACAGAGAGCGGGAAGCGCAAACCTGCATCAGACAAGGGAGCCTATGGAGCCGTCAGCCAGAAAGACAAGCAGAATGAAGCAGGGAGAGGAGAGCAGGGGATGCAGAAGAAGACAATAATCATCACGGACACTGCATCAACCTTGGTCGAATCACTGTGCCTCATAAGTCATTTCAATACCTGGTATTGCACTCTGCCACAGAAGACACAGCACAGAGACTTTACTCAACCCACGCAGGGAATCGGCTGAAGAAGCGTGGGGTCCGGGACTTAACCTCTGGTATCATTCCATTTCAATCCCCCCCCCATGCTTGCACTTGTTATGCTTTATTTTCGAGACTGTGTTTTCAAAAGTTGAGCTGCATTCTGTACATAGTGCAGCCAATCTGTCCTTTACTGTCTTTCCTCCCCACACACCCTCACACAGAGCCTGTTTCAACACTAAACTCTGCTCACCCCCAGTGGTCATCTGCTTACTGGTATAATTACGTTTAAACGACACCTACCACTTAACAAGCAACTGCCCAATGCCCATAGAAGCAACTGCAGGAGTGCCATGACCAGCATGTAACTTAATGTTTAAATTACACACAGGCAGCTCCTACCAAATGTGAGTTATACTACCTCTTGATAGGCAAGACATACCAAAGCGTAAATAATCGTATCAACTTACAATTTAATTATAAAATTGTGCATGCACCAATATATCCCATAATGTTACAATTGTTTATACAAAGCGTGAGGATTGCTGTTGGGGTACCCCACGCATGTTGTTTCTTATATGCACTGCAAAAAATAAAGAATTAAAAAAAAAAAAAAAAGTCTGTAGTAGGCATGTATGTGTGTGTCAGTGAGCACGTCTGTAATAAGCATGTATGTGTGTGTCAGTGAGCACGTCTGTAATAAGCATGTATGTGTATGTCAGTGAGCACGTCTGTAGTAAGCATGTATGTGTGTGTCAGTGAGCATGTCTGTAATAAGCATGTATGTGTGTGTCAGTAAGCATGTCTGTAATAAGCATGTATGTGTGTGTCAGTGAGCATGTCTGTAGTGAGCATGTATGTGTGTGTGTGTCAGTGAGCATGTCTGTAGTAAGCATGTATGTGTGTGTAAGTGAGCATGTATAATATATTTATTTGATTATTTATCATTTTTTTTTACTCTTTAGGTGTCAGGGGGACTGCCTGACAGCTCAGGCAGTCCCCCTGCTGGCAGCTCCATAGACTTACATTGCGGCCATGTGATCATGGTGATCACATGGCCCTGGAGGGCTGGGGTGGCGAGAGCTGCTGCAGGGGGACTGCTCGGGACTCGGGAAGACGTCCCCCCCCCCCGACTGGGATCGCCGCGGATTGCCGTTCCAGGTAAGTACAAGGGTCATATTTGTCCTTAACAACAGTTTTTTTTGTCGGACGTACCTAGTATGTCCGCGGTCGTTAAGGAACAGCTGCTTGGTTGCCAAGCCCAGTACAGATATGACTGCTGGACGTTGCACTGCTAGTGGCTAAAGAGATGTTGGTACACTCTAACAGGGTTATTTACTAAAGTGAGAATTGAAAGTAAATTTTAAATGAATGGCCAGTGTAGCCAAACGGAAAGCATAGCTGACTTAGAGATTTTTTTTTCCAGTTTCGCTTTTTTGATCTTCAAAACCTGCTATGGTAGGTTGAAAATGATCAGCTGACACTCTCAGCGAATCACAACTGCCTGTTTGCTACTTAGGATATCCCTTCCTCATTGGCCATAGCATCACAGAAGACATGGACTGCTGGGGACTCAATTTACAATTAAAATGGATTTAATGCTGAATAAAAGATTGGCGCTAGGGGACTCTTTAAAGAGATGGAGTGGTTACCGTGTCTACAGTGTCTGTTTAAATATGGTAGGGCATTAGTCTCTATTCCCAGAACATGGCTCTAGCTTTCACTTGCTAAGCTCTGCTCTCTTTATCCCATGTACTCAACCCTTGATACAGTGAGATGTCATAATGGTCAACATCATAAAGCCATAGATGCACACATTGGGAAAACAATAGTCAGCAACCCAGTGCCCAAAACATCCACAATCACTTTCAGATGTTACCAGACTGCCTCCAGTTGCCAATTTCTTTACCCATTTGTGGGGGCTGACGTCCTGAAAGTCCCACAAGGGCACTGGTAATATAATTTTTCACAGGTTTCTGCTGCATACAATCTCACTGTTGACTTGCCTGAATAGTACCATGTGCCTATTTTATACTGACACGACTTCACACCTTTACTATTCAGAGAGGTACAAGGCAATACAAGGACAGTGCAGCAGAAATCAGTGGACACAAATCCACCAGGTTTTTGCAGCTGTAAAATACCAACTCATGCAGGCAGAAAATACAAATAATTGTGTTTTATAATGTGTTCAGGAAACATAGGAGTCACCAAAAGTTTGGGCAGGGTTACAATTAGTAGCTCAGTAAGGCAGGGCCTGCTCCTTGGATATGTTAAAAGTTAAAAAAGCATACCCTGTCCCCGACTGTGCATGTAATTCAAAAAGTGTAAAACTGGAGGAACAATATTGGAGGAACCTATGTTTCACATGGCTTATACAAATACTGTTACCCTGTGTATATGCACAATGTGCAAGTTCATAGTATCCTGTAAAACAGAGCCTTTTGTCAAACTAGCATAAGCTATTCTACTGCTTTTATTTGCTTGTGTAGTAGTTTCATTCATGTATTTTTCAGAGTGCTGCTACTTTGGAATGACGAACTACACATCCTGTAAACCTCTAATATACGAGGTCTGTCCGGAAAGTATCCAGCCGTGCAATATGAAAAACAGAGACATTTATTGAAAAGGATACGCGATATAGGAAACATTGTACATAGGACAACAATGTCTCAGTCCCCTTCAAAGTAGGCACCTTGGGACCTCACACAGTTCTCCCAGCGTCTCTTCCACTGCTCAACCGACTTTGCAAAATTCTTTGCTGGAATCGCCATCAGCTGCCTCGTCGTATTTACCCGAATCTCATCGATGGTCTGAAATCTCTTCCTTTTCAACGGTTAGTTTAGTTTTGGGAAAAGCCAGAAGTCGCAGGGCACCAAATCTTTCAACAGATTCTCGACCATCTTTGAAGTGTTTCTGTCACACTTTTATTTATGTTTCACTTATTGGGGGTAGATGTGTTGGTATCAGGTTCCCTAGCTCGCCCCTGCGTGCCACCATGCCCCGGCCGGCCAGGCCCCCGCTAGGTTAGGTGGGAAAGAGGAAAGGAGGGGGGGAGGGGGATGGAATGGGAAAGGGGGGCTCGCTCAGTCATTTTAAATTAGTCGGCCATGCTCACTCAATGGCGTCTAGCGCCCCCACAGCCTAGCACAGTTAGGTCATAATTGTTCACGGATGCACATTCCAGTCCACTCTACTTGGCTGCCAGGTTACATTGATGTTGCGCAAACCGTTCTTGTTATATTAACAATGGCTGAACTTTTTTCCAGACAGACCTTGTGTAATGTGTGCATGGGTGTATGGGACTTATTGAGCTCTCTCAGTGAAAACAATGTAAAAACTGACCTTAGCCCCTTAAGGACAGTGGCCGTGCTATCCCCGCTGTCCTATTTACTTACCTGCTTATTGCGGTGGGGGGACTCACCCGGCATCCTAGGGAGTCCCCATGCTGCCGTTCCGGCCCTCCTGGGCCATGTCATTGCAAGGTCCTTGCGAGGACCTCACGATCACATGGACGGCATAGCCGTCCACAGCCATGCCAGCAGGGGGAGTGCCTGAAATGACAGGTACTCCCCCTGCTGTCTAAAGAAAAAATAAAAGTTTAAAATACAATTACCGTATATACTCGAGTATAAGTCGACACCCCTAATTTTACCCCAAAAAACTGGGAAAACTTATTGACTCGAGTATAAGACTAGGGTGAGAAATGCAGCAGCTACTGGTAAATTTCTAAATAAAATTAGATCCTAAAAAAAATATATTAATTGAATATTTATTTACAGTGTGTGTATAATGAATGCAGTGTGTGTGTATGAATGCAGTGTGTCTGTATGAATGCAGTGTGAGTGTATGAATGCAGTGTGAGTGTATGAATGCAGTGTGAGTGTATGAATGCAGTGTGAGTGTATGAGTGCAGTGTGTGTATGAGTGCAGCGTGTGTATGAGTGCAGCGTGTGTATGAGTGCAGCGAGTGTATGAGTGCAGTGTGAGTGTATCAGTGTGAGTGTATGAGTGCAGTGTGTGTGTATGAGTGGTGTGTGTGTGTGTGTGTTGCAGAGCCTTGGTGGGGGGTGGTTTTTTTTTTTATTATTTTAATTTTTATTATTTTAATTTTTTTTATTATTATTCATTATTATTTGTATTTATTTAATTTAATTATTATTATTATTGTATTATTATTTATTATTTAATTATTATTATTTTTTATTATTACTAATTATTTTTTTTTCGGCCCCCCTCCCTGCTTGATACATGGCAGGGAAGGGGGCTCTCCTTCCCTGGTGGTCCAGTGGCATTGGCAGTTCAGTGGGGGAGAGGGGGGCTGGCAGAGCTGTAACTTACCTGTCCTGCAGCTCCTGTCAGCTCTCTCCTCCTCCACGCTGTCTGTGCAGCTCCCTCTGTCAGCTCCCAGTGTAAGTCTTGCGAGAGCCGCGGCTCTCGCGAGACTTACACTGGGAGCTGACCGAGGTGCTGAACGGACGGCGCGGAGGAGGAGAGAGCTGACAGGAGCTGCAGGACAGGTTAGTTACAGCTCTGCCAGCCCCAGTCTGTATTATGGCAATGCAAATTGCCATAATACAGACTATTGACTCGAGTATAAGCCAAGTTGGGTTTTTTAGCACAAAAAATGTGCTAAAAAACTCAGCTTATACTCGGGTATATACGGTATATATATATATATATAAACACGCATACATACACATACACTAAGTGTATTTTAATATTAATATATATAAATAAATATATATATATATTAATATCAAAATACACGTAGAATAATATTGATTATATATAATTATATATATATATACATATATATATATAATATAAAATAAATAAATATGTAAATACGTTAAAAAATTCAATAAAATTAATAAAAAATGTATATATACGGTATGTGTAATTTAGTTCTACTTGGGAAATGCTTCCTTACTGGGACTCTCTGCAAGTCAAGGCTAAATTGGATCCTGGAATGAGACACCTGTGACAGGGAGGGGTGCAAAACCCAGGGGTTGGCCTAGACCCCCACAATTATAAACAAAGTCAGGAGGGCTGCACTCACCTAAACATGCATACATTATAGGGTGCTACTGGGACCAGTAAGGAAGCATTTCCCAAGAAAGTGGATTAATCTCATAAGAGCAAGCATTAGGCTGCTAGAGTAGGACCTGCCAAGAATGGGGTACTTTGATGCAGTTGGCAGGCTTATGCAATGTATGATCATATAATGTAACCAAACCCCCATTATTTTTTTACCTAGGTGAGGTGTTTTTAAATAGTACTATTTAGGATTTGAAATCACTGTTTAGTTAATAAGCAAGTGCACTGGTTTGTGTATTATATATATACATATACATAGACAAACACACACGTTCTACGTATATATTTGACATAATTAGGTCATTTTATTAATTACAATTTGCGGTACCTGCCTGCCAACCCAGGCCGAAAGTCCAGGGAATTTAATTTGCTAGCACTATATTTAACTCTGTAAATTTCCAAGACACCAGAAAACCTGTACAATAGGGGGTACTGTTTTACTCGGGAGACTTTGCTGAACACAAATATTAGTGTTTCAAAACAGTAAAATGTATTACAATGATGTTATCATCAGTGAAAGTGAAGTGTTTTGCATTTTTCACACACAAACGGCACTTACACTGACAATATTATTCCTGTGATACGTTTTACGGTTTTGAAACACTAATATTTGTGTTCAGCAAAGTCTCCTGAGTATAACAGTACCCCTCATGTACATGTTTTATGGTGTTTTCAAAAGTTACAGAGTCAAATATAAGGCTTGTGTTTCAGTTTTTTTTTTTTTTTTTTTAATTCTTTATTTTTGTAGTGCGTAAGAAATTAACATTCGCCTGCGAGGTGCCCCAAAGGCAATCCTCAGGCCCAATACAAACCGCTGAACATAGGGGTACAGGATGAGACAAGCACATTTTTACATAACATTGGGGATGACATCGCTTGACATTGTTTAAAGGTTAGCGTGATGACATATATGGGTTCAGGTTTTAACAACTGAGTTGTGTCTCTGTCATGTGATATGGGGGAAAATTATACAAGAGAAAAATTGAACAGGTAAGCATGGTTTAAAAGATCAACTAAACAGGCAATTAAGAAAAGAACTGGTTGAGATTCAGTTCAGTGTCTGCCGAGAGTTCATGTGGTTGCCGCTGCATAGGAGCCTCGTCTAGGTTGTCCCGGTATGAAGGCTGTCACTTTGTCCGGATCCCATCCGTGTGAAGGGCCGGCTGGATCAGTAGGTGCTGTGCGCTGCAAAGCCTCTGTGTTTCAGTTTTTTTTTTTTTTTTTTTTTTTTTTTTTTTTTTAATTCTTTATTTTTGGTGCAGTTTCAGTAATACAGATATAGGTATTTGTGACACAACAGCAGATGCACGAAAAAACAGTCATATTACATTTGTCTCTTGTGTTGGGCCAAGTCGAGCTATGCACATTTTATGTTGATAAGGGCTATGTAGTTGAAGCGAGGGACTGACTATGCCAGTGGTGCGTTAGATAAGTAGCTGTGGTCGTCCCGATGGGACTTTGCGACTATGTTGGGACGCTGGCACAGGTTATGGCCTCTATTGTAGCCTAGTTCCTCACGTGGTTCAGCGTGTGTCAGGTTGGGTATCGTGCAAGGTCTAAGCCTTTAGGTTGTCTATGTGAGAGTGCAGGATGTTATGGAGTTCGGGTGATGTGTTGTCATGTTCCGGCCAGGCCGGTGTTCCCGCCTAGGGGCTCCGTAGTGTACTGTGCCCTGTAACCCCGGGCATGTAGGGGGGGGGAGGGAGGAGGGGTACTGGTTAGACGTTAGGCCGTCATTCCACCGTCACGGGGCCGTGTAGTCAGTGCTAACTGGTGAGGTTGCGTCAGCGGAACAGGTTGTGGGTGGTTTAGCGCGTCTTCAGAAAAGACAGCGAAACAGAGCGATATAAGCGGTGAATTAAAATACATAAAAACATAAGAACAGTAAACAGTAACAGTAGGCTGGTGTTGTGATCAATGCAGGTTTCAGGTTGCTGGTCCCGGAGGTGTTGTGGCTGGTGCCCTGGCATTATTGGACAGTCCTAGGGTGGTCAGTAGGGCCGAACCTTCTCCGAAGTTGGAGATCTTGTAATGTTGGTCGCCTTTATTCACCCATAATGTCCTGGGGGTTGCCCATTTGTGCTTGAGGCCCGCTGCTCGCAGGGTGGTCGTGATGGGCTGCATGCTCTTGCGCCATAGGAGAGTGTCTCTACTCAGGTCCTGGAAGAAGGTGATTCGGTGTGTTTCAAAGTCGTTTAACGTTTTCTCTTTGATGGCTGTCATCAGGGCTATCTTATCCGTTAGGGATTGACATCGTAAGATGATGTCACGCGGGGCTGCCTTTGGTGCCTGCTGGGGTTTTGCGATGCGGTATACACCGTCAAACATGAAGTGTTTCGCCTGTCTGTTGGGGAGGAGTGCTGCCACCAGGCGCCTGATAAAATGGGGCAGTTCGTCCAGTAGTACCACCTCTGAGACACCCCTGATTTTAATGTTCTTTCTCCTGCCCCTATCGTCCAGTATAGCAAGTTGTTTGATGACGTTTGCTTGTGTGAATTGTAATTGGGAGACTGTATCTTTAAGGGAGGTGATGTCTTGGCGTATGTCTCTCACCTCCTGTTCTGCAGCCTGGGTTCGTGCCGATACTGCTTGTACCTCTGCCGCCAGCCCCTTCAGGTCAGCTTGCCACATGTGCTGTAGATTCCTTTGCAGACCGGCCAGCATGTTCTGAATGTCTTGCCTCGATGCCGGTACCGTGTCATCCTGGGTGCATACGTGTGCGCTTCTCGTGCCTGCCGTAGTCATGCTGTGTGTGGAGTCTCCGTCCTCAGACCCCTCGGGTGATGCCGTCTCGACGGCTTGGGTCCGTGCAGGCGGAGGGGATTGCAGCATGCTGCTTATGTCCCTTTGCGGCTTGGGAGTGCTCGGGATCGGTTTGTGTGATTTCCGTCCCATTTCTTCCGGGGTATAGAAGTCGGCGTCGGTGAGTTGTGAGGTCCCGCCGAGCCACGAAGTCAGCTCCCTGGTTAGGTAGTGTTCACTCGTGCGGTAGGCCCCGGGTCCCTTGGTGCGGCGTTTAGTGCCAGATTTTTGAAAAAAAGGCATCTGCAGGATCCGCCGGGTGTCCGGAGTGTGACCCTGCAGTTCTCTTTAGTCGAAGGGCTGTTGGTGCCGAGTATAGGCTCGTTTATTGCGCTGGCTTATCGGAGCCGTTGTAAATGGCGACCGCTGCAGTGTGCCGCTAGCTCCGCCCCCCGTGTTTCAGTTTTTTAACATTGAAATTTGCCAGATTGGTTACGTTGCCATTGAGACCGTATGGTAGCTCAGGAATGAGAATTACCCCCATGATGGCATACCATTTGCAAAAGTAGACAACCCAAGGTATTGCAAATGGGGTATGTCCAGTCTTTTTTAGTAGCCACTTAGTCACAAACTGCCCAAATTGACGTTCAAATTAATATTTTGCATTTTTCACATACAAACAAATATTAACGCTAACTTTGGCCAGTGTTTGTGACTAAGATTGCCCCAGGAGGATTCCTCTAGGTTCTATCAGGAGCCGGAAACATCAGGTTAAGTAGCTTATGTAGGCTTCGTTCTGCCAGACAGCGTGTGGCAATAGATCACCACAACAAAAACATTAACTCAGTTCGCTTTTGAGTGCTGTGCATGAGAGGGGGTACATCAAATTAAGAGGGGTCGTGGGCCCTCATGGTGCATGCTCTAGATTCGGTCAGCCGGTGCCTGCTGCCTGCACCACGCAGTCCTGTAGTTCAGCAAGGCTTTTCAAGCCTCTGTGTGCCGGTGCAGTCATGTGGAGAAGTTTGGTCCCATGTGTAAGAGTTCCCAGGTGCGCTGTAGACTTTCAGAAGGGTGCCGTATTGGGTCACGTCGCCTTCTTTCTTTGCGGTTTCTTGCGCTTGGCTAGGGTGTGTGGCCTGTTCTGCTTTCCCTGTGAGACCCTCTTCTTAGCTAGAGCCCCAGGTTGCTTGGAGGGAGCCATGCAGGTGTGTGGCTGCATGTCTGCGATGTGGGTTGCTGGAGTGTCCGACTTTCAAACTTTAGCCAAAAGGCAGCGAAGGTGGCATCAAGCTTGCTCTGGAGCTCGGTATTGTAAGACTGATGGCGGGGAAGGCACATGGTGTCCGCCATGTATGGTGAGTCGGCAACTAAGTTAGTGCTGGTTTGCTTGGGATCGCCTATCCCTTTATCCAGGCGAGCGTAGTCCTCCCGGGTTGGAACTTGATCACCCCCAACAGTCCCAGCGGGGGTAATCAGGTGCCTGCCCCGCAGAAGCAGTTGCTGGGTAGCCCCGGTGAAACTGCTATGTTTACAGCTGCAGGATTAAAACCTGGGGGACCTGGCACCCAGACCACTTCATTGAGCTGAAGTGGTCTGGGTGCCTATAGTGGTCCTTTAATAATCCCTGAAACTATGTGTTCCTGTATATGTCATTCTAAACAAAAAAACGCGGGTAATAGTATCTGAACATAACTAGATGATGTGCTTTTATTTTAAAAGAATAGAGGTTACACCCAAGCCAATATTGAATAGTAAATAACAGACCTTAGTAAAGAAATCTTATAATGTTGATATTCTGATATTGCATATGGAAGCAGTCAGAAAACATTGGTACAGTCACGTGTGGATAAATGGAGTAAAATTAAACTCTTCATTATGTCCTTTTCGGGACCAGGCTTGAAAATAATAGATCCAATGTGACTCCGCCTTTAGTAAGAGTAAATTCATATTTCCTTTTCGGCCATTAAGGTGTAATTTCTGAATTACTTGGAATTTAAGAACCTTAGGGTCAGCATCGTGGTTAAGACGTACAGGTCTAGCTACTGGGGTATCAATCGTGAAGTTTGTGACTGAATTTACATGTAAAATCCTACAGCAAAATTGCTGGTATGTTTTTCCGATGTATTGTAAACCGCAGCTACAGGTGATGAGGTAAACCACATCTGTTGAGCTGCAATTTACATAGGCGTTTATGACGACTTCGAAGGTTTGCTTGCTAGAGACCGATTTTGTTGGTGATATGAAGTCACAAGCTTTACAATGCCCACATTTATAAAGTCCTTTTGTTGGTTGAAGTCAGAACTGTGATGGGCTGAATCAGGGCCGGCCTTAGGGGTGTGCGAGCTGTGCGGCCGCACAGGGCGCCATGGTGCAGGGGGCGCCCTGTGCGGCCGCACAGCTCGCACACCCCTAAGGCCTTGCGGCTAACAGACATGCCTGGCTGCTGGGCGGTCGGGCGGCGCTGGCGGGCGGCTGGCGAGGGAGCACTTCCTCTGAGCTGTATGCTCAGCTCCCTCGCGCGCCGCAGAGTGAGGCTGGGAGCCGGAATATGACGTCATATTCCGGCTCCCAGCCACACTCTGCAGCGCGCGAGGGAGCTGAGCATACAGCTCAGAGGAAGTGCTCCCTCGCCAGCCGCCCGCCAACGCCGCCCGCCCAGCCCAGCAGCCACTGGACCACCAGGGAGGAAGAGACCCCCCCCAGCATTCCCAAAGGTAAGGAGGCTGGGGGGGGTCTAAATAAATGTTTAAAAATTTGTTAATGTGGGTGAGTGTGTGTGTATGTTAGTGTGTGTGTGTATGTCAGTGTGTGTCTGTGTCTGTTAGTGTGTATGTTAGTGTGTGTCTGTTAGTGTGTGTGTGTGTGTATGTTAGTGTGTGTCTGTGTGTATGTTAGTGTGTGTCTGTTAGTGTGTGTGTGTATGTTAGTGTGTGTCTGTCTGTTAGTGTGTGTGTCTGTAAGTGTGTGTGTATGTTAGTGTGTGTGTGTATGTTAGTGTGTGTCTGTGTCTGTGTGTGTCTGTGTCTGTTAGTGTGTGTCTGTGAGTGAGTTTGTCTGTTAGTGAGTGTGTGTGTCTGACTGTGTGTGTGTGTGAGACTGTCTGCGCGTGTGCGACTGTCTGCGTGTGTGTGTGTGACAGGGTGTGTGGGAAGGGGTAAGGAGTGGGGGAGGGGGGATGGGAAGGGGGGGGCGCTGTGAAGATTTTTTGCACAGGGCGCCCAAATGCCTAAGGCCGGCCCTGGGCTGAATATAGCCATCCATTTCCTGCTCCTTGTAAAATATTCAGATTTACAAAACTCAGAGGTCAGGAGATCTGTTAGGTTTCAATTTAGTTTTTTGTATATTTTATAATGCATTAGGATGACATTTTTGTTAGCAATATTTTTGCACTATAGAACATAACAGAACTACAAGGATAACAGTAATGGGGTGAATGGCTTTTCAATATTCAGTTGTAAAGAGGAAACATATTTTAAAAAGGGAGTATCATTAATTGGAGTGTCCTGGTTATTTTTCTAATAAAAACATACAAATAAAAAAATAAAAAAAAGCAATTTGTCTGCATCACCGAGTCTAAATTGCAATATGTCATGATATTTCACAGTTTCATAGTTTGTTAACAGCATAACGAATGTATCCGTATACAATACAGAGCATGCCATTCAGGACGGAGTGTCGCTGACTACAGACTCATGCCAGACTACGCAGCGCCCTGAGGCTACCGATGAGATCTTGGGAGTTCCCATGAAGTAAACAGCTGTCAAAAAAAACACATTAACAGAAAGCTGTATAAACATATTAGTCATGGAGTAAATGCAATGTACACCACTTGATAAGTATATTTACTTATGATCGCCCACCTAACAGGTCACAGGGCTGCCTTCCACATGATGTTTCTTCTTAAAAAGGATTCTTGATCTCAACCCAAGTAGAAAAGTGACTCAAATGGAAAGCATTATGAGTGGCTAAAGGGAGATCAACAGTGAAAAGGCTCATTATCAATCATTATAATTACTATTGTTATCATTTATAGCGAGCAAAAAACAGGGCGCAAGAGTATACTGAGAACTGGCAGCAGCTGAAATAGCCTGCCGTTCGGTGTGTCCCCGCTCAGATCTCAAGCTGGTTTTGGCTCAACTTGTGCCATTACAAAGAGAACATCTCTGAAACATATCAGACTAGTCCCACCCATACGGGCAGTCCAGATCCGAAATGTCAGCAAGTTCCCTCTGCACGAGAGACACCGCAACCCCAGACAATCTTTTCAGCCTTGTTAGGCATCATCAGTGAGGAATAGCTGATCTCCCTAGGCACCGTGAGCAAGGGGTGTCAGGGCACCGCGGGCGGCTGGAAGAGGAGGCTGCAATCCACTTGCAGCACTCACCCTCTGTCCCCTACCTGTCAGCGAGCGGGGTCTTCTCTGCTGCAGGCGCCGCTCGCGTCCTCCTCCTCGCCTCCCAGCTGCAGAATGTATATTGCTGCACGCTGGGAGCTCGCGCATTTATGCGAACGCCAGGGTCGGTCACGCGACCCGGCGTTAAAGTCACAGTACCATAATCACAGTGGGAGGTGTAAATATCTCCCATATGTGATTGTTAATTCTGATTGGAAGTTATCCAATCAGAATTAACCATAGGATTTATATACTTACCTTTCCTGTCTCTCAGTGCCCTGTTGTGGTCTTGTGATACCTGTATTGCAGTCTGTCCGTGCGTCTCTCTCTGGTTACCGATTATTTGGCTTGTTATTCCGATTTTCCCGTATTCTCCATTCCTTTGACCTCGGCTTGTTTCTCGTTCTCCTGTTTTCTGGCTCCCTTTACTTGGCTTGTCTCCTGACTATTCTTAGTGTGCTTAACCCGGCCATTCTAAGGAAAGGTATTTTCTGTGACCTGTTAGCGTGTTAGGTTCCCGAATCATGACAAGGGGTCCACTTCTGGATTACCCTTCAAACTTATGGAGAGCAAAAAACGGGTCGCAAGAATATTCTGAGAACGGACAGCAATTGAAATAGCCTGCCTTTTGGTGGGTCCCCACTCAGATTTCAAGCTGGTTTTAGCTCATCTTGTGCCATTACAGAGAGAACATCTCTAAAACATATCATCATTTATAGCGAAACAACTTCTGCAGCGTTTTACAGTTCTAGAAAGGAGATATTTAGAGGTAAAGAAGGTCCTGCTCAAACATGCTTACAATCTATAAGATCACCTGAGAAATGGTCCATTATGCGTGGAGATTGTTAGTGAAAGGTGCATTATCAGATGCTAATGAGAGATCATCAGTGCAAAAAAGCATTACTAATCATTCAGGGAAATTATTAGTGAAAGGTGTATTTTCAGTAAAAATGCTCATTTTCAGGAGCTAAAGGGAGATAGGGTTGCCACCTGGCCTGAATTTGACTTGTACAGTATTTAGTTTGTTTGGCCATTGCTAAATGTAAATGTATTTTTGCTGGCTGGACTCTGGGATTGCTGTTTTCTGTCTAAGGGTGCTAAATCTCTCCATGGCTCCAACCCCTCAGACTAAATACATTAATCTCTGCATGACCCCACCCCCTCATACTGAACATATTCTACTCTCCATGACCCCGCCCCCTCAGACTGATCACATTGATATCTGTGATTAGTTAATCATGTGAAAGCATTAGGTGGAGTCAATGTAGAGTAGAAGGAGAAAAAAAGAATTGAGTGGACTGTGAAAGAACAGTTTATGTATGAGGGATTAAAGGAATGTTATAATGCAAGAAGTTCCACAGGTAGATGGTAAGTTTTCCATTTTTAGTGATTTCTTAAAGGACTGGAGGCTAGGACAGAGGTAGGTAGGTACCTTTGGCACTCAAGCGGTCATAGACTTCATATTCACAATGTCAGGTAAGATGTAGTCCATAACATCTAGTGTGCCAAAAGTTGCCTACCCCTGGGCTAGGGTAAAATCTAATAGACCAGGGAAGAGCATTCCATAGAAAAGGTGCCCTGGGAAGTCCTGTAGAGGAGAATTAGTAGAAATGGATCCAACAGAGCAAAGGGAATGAGAAGGGGTGGATTAGAGAGGAAATATCACTGGGGGGTGGCGGTGGGGGTTAGAGTTGTTAAGGGTATGATAGTTACAGTGTGCTATGCAAATGGCCTGGTTCTTATTGTAAGATAAACTAAACCAACTTGAGATATGAACGGGGACCAAAGGAAGGGCAGGCTATTTGAACTGTTGTCCATTCTCTGTACTCTCTTGCACCTTGTTTTTTGATCTCCCTAAGTGTAAAGTAATCCAGAAGTGGACTCCTTGCTCACGGTGCCTAGAGGGATTTCGGCTATACCTTGCTGAAGATGCCTAACAAGGTTGAAACGATCGCCTGGTGCCGCTGTATCTCTCGTGCAGAGACAGATGGCCTAGATTTTGGATGTCTTCCGTCCTTTTGGTTGGAATCAGTCTGATATGCAAATGGCCTGGTTCTTTTTGTAATGGCAAAGATGAGCTAAAACCAGCTTAAAGGATCACTATAGTGTCAGGAAAACAAACTAGTTTTCCTTACACTATATAACCCGTAGGTCCCCCCCACCCTCAGGGCCCCCCTCCCGGTGGGCTGAATGGGTTAAAACCCCTTCAGCTACTTACTTTAATCCAGCCCCTGGATCCCTTGGCACTGGCCACCTCTCCTCCCACTCCGACATCAGCTCCCAACTGGAGCAGAATGCGCATGCGCGGCCAGAGGCATGCGCATTAAAAACGCCCATAGGAAAGCATTTCTCATTTCTTAATGCATTCCTATGGACGTTCTGCACGCTGAATGCGATTTTCGCATTCAGGAAGACAGCCACTAGAGGCTGGATTAACCCTGCAATGTAAACATAGCAGTTTCTCTGAAACTGCTATGCTTACATCTGAAGGGTTAAAACCTGGGGGACCTAGCACCCAGATCACTTCATTGAGCTGAAGTAGTCTGGGTGACTATAGTGGTCCTTTAAGATCTGAGCGGGGACCCACCATAGGGCAGGCTATTTGAGCTGTTGTCCATTCTCAGTACTCTCTTGCACCTTGGTTTTTTTGTCATCTGCATTTATATTATAGAAAGCACAGGTCCCCAAGTCTGGAACATTGGTTGTGTATCCATTTTAATGTGAGATTTATATGTCTTTGTCCAGAACAGGAGTGTGATGACGTAAGATGAATGCGCTCTGTGGTCGAGCCCCGCTTTCGCAAGAGGCTATTTTGTTTCAATTTTAAGCAAGCTATGGATTTTTGCTCCATACCCCCGTCTCTCACAAAATCCGTTTTACCTAACCCCTATACCTCCTTCCCTCCAGAGCTCTAAATACCAAAGAACCCATAAATACTTATCGCAGCTCAGCTGAATGTCTCCGACTGGGTACTTCCGTGCATGAGGCGCGAAGCATGGCGGAGGACACAGTCAGAAGCGATGTAGACATGAAGATAAGAAGTGCCATAAATCAAAGACCTACCGTATGCTGCGAATGCCTTAAATGCCGACAGGAACATAGCCTGAGGAAAGCAGGCGAGTGTGAACGATGGCACTGAAGAAAAGGCCTCATAATAAAGAACTGTGAGTAGCTCCTTTGGAACGTTATGATTATCGAAAGGGAGGTGGTAAGAAAAAGGATAAAGGAAGCAGAGAGAGGGAAGAGGGGAGAAAACGAAGGTGACTCTAAAATATGTTGATTTCTGTTTCAATGCAATTTTTCAAAGTGCATGTATTTGTTTAAGTAAAATTTTATTATAAAAAGAAAGAAGAAGACTAAGGGAGGGAAAAGGAGGGAAAGAAGGGGGACGGTAGAAAGAAGGAGGAGAGAGAAAGAAAGGGAGAAGGAAGAAAAAAGAGGAGAAAGAGAGGAGGGGAGAGAGGAGGAAAAGAAAAGAAGGAAAATAATTAAAGAGAAGGAAAAAGTAAAGTAGAGGAGGAGAGAAAAGAAGGGAAAGGGAGAAAAAAAGAAGAAGAAAATATAATAAAAGGAGATAAGAGGAAAAAGGAGAAAAAAAGAGAAAGGGAAGAAAAATATATAATAAATAAATAAAAGAAGTAAAACAAAATAAAAAGAGGGAATAATTACAAAGGGCTCATAAAAAAGAAAAAATCTGTATCCCTGATAAAAACAAATCTATTAACCTATTCTGTTCTCCGAAAAACGCGTGAAACATCTAAAATAAGTCAAAGGAAATCATTAGAACCTAACAAAGATCAAATAGGTTACTCTGATGAAACATCACATAAGGAAGAGCAATTGCTCAATTCACCTCTTTCCAATGACTCTTTATTATTAATGATGGACAATCTATATACAAAAAGAAAAAAGGATTTGGATTCCAATACATTGGAATTAAAAAATGAAGTATCTTCTGTAACTCAGAAATTAGCACAACAAGTGGATCTTTTTACGAAATTTCTAAATGACTTCAAGGAAATTCAAACGGATATCAGATCTGGAAGACAGATCTCGGAGGAAAAATGTGAAAATAAGAGGGATTAAGGAGGCCGAAAGTTTTATCAGCTCCAAGAGATACTGTAGAGAGATTTGCAAACTTTCACATGAAAGATACAATCATGAAACCAGTAAGGAAAAATCCACTGAAACATGAAAAATATAAAGATTTTTTTTTTTCTTAGATATCTTAGCAGCTACCCTTGCAGCAAGAAGGCAATTTCATGACATAACATTGATTTTAAGACAAAAGAAGATAAGTTACCTGTGCTCTGGCCTAAATCCCCATGTACATTTAAACAAAATGGAGGCTCTTTAGTTTTATTCCAATGGCCATTTAAATATAAGCTCACCTAGCACGTCAAGGCAAACCCCAAAAGGTGAGTCCTACTCTACCCATTAGATATGCGGATATCAGCCAGGAATGTTCAATGAGACAGGAAGGGATATTTTATAAACCCTTTCACATTTAACCCTTTGTATCACACAGCTATGTTACTTTGCTGCCAGCCACCCCATGTTTGTCTTATTAAGAGCTTATAAGTATGTTGGAGCAGCACCCTATCTCCTATCTCAATAGAGAAATTTGCCTTTTAGATGATACCGGCAAGGTGATTTGTGAGTGTTATAGCCCTATTTAGGGTTAATAAGTATGTAGGGGTTTATAAAACACCCCTTCATGTCTCATTAGAGATGTTTACACTTTGTCTGATACCAGCAAAGTTTATTGTATGAGTAGAAGCCCTATAAAGGGTTAAATGTGAAAGGGTTTATAAAATACCCTGTAACGGATCGCCTGGCACCCCGACTGGGTACCTCCATTAAAGGATGCTCCTAGCGTTTCCTGAGGACTCCAAGCACTCTGACAGACACCACAATCACCGAATCAGAGAAGCGTATAAATCCTCTCAAGCATATGAATGCTGTAGACCGTTGAATAGGAACCATACGAATAGGCTTACACTCCTAGCAGTCAACTGGAACAGCATGCAATAAATCCTTCCCCCAATAATGAGACGACACTTCACTTTGAGGGTTAAACAGGAACTCTGGACTGGCTCATCCAGCCTGGCTTTTATTTCCATCTCACACATACAGGCCACACCCAGGGGGAGGCATAAAATAACCAATCCGAGATATGGTACAACCCACACCTCCCCTCCCCTTAGCCTGAGAGATAATCCACTTATTATACAGTTTAAAACATAACTTTTACACAATATCTATAACTTCAAAACCATACATCACATTCACATACAAATGACCGACCGCCAGCACATTTTCTTGCCCAAAACAGTTCCATGGATTTGGGCTGTGCGGTCAGTCAATTTCTGGCATAAAAACGGCTAAGTCCCATTCGAAGTGTGCCTGTACTTCGACTTTAGTCGAAGTGTCGAAGTGGAGTTGATGTTAAGGGCCGGCGGTGTTCGAAGTTAAAATGGCCGCCGCCACGTGGTCCTTTGTCCGATACCGGCCATTTCGACAACTTCGGTAACTTCGACAGCTTCGACTGTGTCCGAAGTGCCATATACAAAAGTACCAATCTGTCCCCAAAGTATTTAAAGGGCTTGGGACAGTATTATACAATCCACATGCCCAAAAGTAGTTCTTAAAGGGTCAGTACATTATGGTAGCAGTCCATAAGCCCCAATTCAGTCCCTTAAAGGGCAATACCTCCCAGGGACCATAATCACTGGGCAGGGGGCTAGCAACCAGGCTTCTCCAGTTCTCAGTGGCGAGGTTGGTTTCGCCACATACCCCTTCCTGTCTCATTGGAGATTCTTTAAAACACTAAAAAGCACAACCTAAAAAAGTACAAAAAGGGAGACCAATAGTGCAGACTGAAAATAAAAAATCCGTGTATAAAAAGCTAAAAAACACACTCACAAACAAACGTAAAAAGTAGGCAGGGTATACTTGGTCCTCTTCAAATACTTCTTCGCTTCTCAGTGTAGAAACGGGTACTAGAATGGAGCACAAAGACGGACCATAGTGCAAAATGTATAATATAAAGAATACAGCTTTATTGGACACACTTACAAAATTATGGTAGTAAAAAGGCACTTCAAATCAAACATCGATGTCTTCCATCAAAGGAACGATTTTATCATCAGACAGTCCCAAAGACACCCGAGATGAAGAGATTGCACAGTAAAAACAATAAATAGTGAAATAAAGCTTGCCACCCTACGCGTTTCGTCTATTAAGACTTCGTCAGGGGCTTGTGGCATCAAAATATACATGATACATACATTACAATACTTAAATACCCTGCCTTAAAAACAAAAACAGCCAATCCTGGAGGTTTCTTCAAACGAAGCCAGCTGTAGAAAATTTCTTCCATCCGATTTCCTCATTTTCGCATTCGAAAAGGGCGTGTGCGTTCCAAGCCTCTTTTTCGTACACCCGGAAATCTCAGTTCGTCTCTGCGTGGAACGCAAATGCGTTCCACTCCGTCGAAAAACAGGAAGTAAGATTCTTCGTTCATGCGCAGATGTCTCTACCTGGAACGCAAATGCGTTCCACTCCACTGGTAATCAACAATTTCTTCCTTCAAGCGCAAATATAACTCAGTCTCTCTACATCCAGGAAACATAAAATAAAGAATGGAACGCATATGCGTTCCAAATACCGTGATGCTCAATTCTATAACTGTAAGGTGCAAATGTGCTCCAGACAAAAAATATAATCATAAAATCCATAAGAAAAAACACATAAAGAACTAAAAACACATCAGACATATCCAATTCTCAGAAAATAATATCAAGGGAAAAAATAAAAAATAGGTATAAAATTTGGAAAAAGATATTCTTTTACAGAAAACATGCCATGTCGAAATCTACATTCATACCTTCTGGTTGCATAGTTTTTAAGGTATGGATCCAAAAGCCTTCTCTTTGTCTTAATTTTAAAACTAAATCCCCACCTCTCCCATCTAGAGACACCTTTTCAATCCCAATACATGAAAAATTATTTAAATTAAAATTCTGACATCTGTTGCAGTGAACGGGGACTGAGTGAGTAAGCAATTGATTTTTAATATTATTAAAATGCTCTAAAAATCTTTTTTTCACTGATCTGCCTGTTCGTCCAACATACTGGATACCGCAACCACATGTTAGTAGATAAACCACATGTGTGGAATTACATGTGATATAGTCTTTGATTTTAAAATTCTTTTTCGTCTGTGTACTAGAAAAATATTGAGTTTTAAAAATTCTGTGATTACAGCTCTTACATGAACCACACGTGAAAAAGCCTGCAGGTTTTTTAGCTTCTTGCTTATCTCCTTTTCTAAAAGTGCTTGGTGCCAACACGTTTTTAAAACTTTTCCCTTTTCTGAAAATAATTTGTGGGACAGGAGGGAGTTCTGTTCTCAAAAAATCATCCTCTAATAAAAGTGGCCAATGTTTTGTTAAAATTTTCTTAATTTTTTTAGCATGTGTGTTGTATTGAGTATTAAAAGAGAAGGCAAATTTGTTATTAATCGATGAGATTTGTTTCTCCTTATTTCTTAATAGATCTCCTCTTTTTTTATTATAGGAGTGCAAAATCTCCTTGTTGATAAAATTATTTGCATATCCTTTTTCTAAGAACTTGTTTTTTAAAACCGAGGCCTGATCTAAAAAAGTTTTTTCATCCGTACAATTTCTCCTAATCCTTGTAAATTGACTCCGTGGAACACCCCGGAGCCAATTTGGGTGATGATTGCTCTCTGTATTAATATAACTATTAGCATCAGTGGGCTTAAAAAAAGTTTTCGTCTTTATCTTTCCTTCTTCGATAAAAATAGTCAAATCTAAAAAATTAATCTCATTTTGACTAAAAATGGTAGAAAAAATTAAATTAACTTGATTGGAATTAATGTATTCAATAAAATCCAGGAGAGTACTCTCGGAGCCATTCCATATAAAAAGAATATCATCTATATACCTTCTCCAAAATACCAAGTTCGCGCCGAATGGGTTGTTTGTCCAAATGAAATTCCTTTCCCAATAATCTAAAAAAATATTTGCATAACTCGGCGCGAACTTGGTACCCATGGCTGTCCCCTGTAATTGTAAATAAAACTTTTCATTAAAAGAAAAAAAGTTGTGTGTAAGAATAAAATGAATACTATCTAATAAAAATTGATTAAAATCTAGGGATATCTCTACATCTGAATCCAGTGCTGCCTTAATTGCTGAAAGCCCTAAATCGTGTCTAATGATTGTATATAATGAGGTAACATCAACTGTTACCCAGAGAAAATCTTTTTCCCATTCAAGGCATTCTAGTTCTTGCAAGAGACTTTTTGTGTCTTTAAGGTAGGATCTAGCCCCCTGAGCATATTTTTGAAGGTAGAAATCTATAAATTCCGATAATTTTGATGTTAAAGAATCTATTCCGCTAATAATAGGTCTACCTGGGGGGCTAGTTACTGATTTATGCACCTTAGGCAAAAAATAAAAAGTTGGAATTCTAGGGGTGTCTGAATAAAGAAATGAGAAGTTTTTTCCATCAATAATGCCTTCTTCTTTATACTTAGTAAGTAACAGCTTAAGCTCTCCATTATAAAAAGCGCCACCTATAAAAATTATCCTCTAACCCTAACGCAACCTTTAATGGAGAGCTTAAGCTGTTACTTACTAAGTATAAAGAAGAAGGCATTATTGATGGAAAAAACTTCTCATTTCTTTATTCAGACACCCCTAGAATTCCAACTTTTTATTTTTTGCCTAAGGTGCATAAATCAGTAACTAGCCCCCCAGGTAGACCTATTATTAGCGGAATAGATTCTTTAACATCAAAATTATCGGAATTTATAGATTTCTACCTTCAAAAATATGCTCAGGGGGCTAGATCCTACCTTAAAGACACAAAAAGTCTCTTGCAAGAACTAGAATGTCTTGAATGGGAAAAAGATTTTCTCTGGGTAACAGTTGATGTTACCTCATTATATACAATCATTAGACACGATTTAGGGCTTTCAGCAATTAAGGCAGCACTGGATTCAGATGTAGAGATATCCCTAGATTTTAATCAATTTTTATTAGATAGTATTCATTTTATTCTTACACACAACTTTTTTTCTTTTAATGAAAAGTTTTATTTACAATTACAGGGGACAGCCATGGGTACCAAGTTCGCGCCGAGTTATGCAAATATTTTTTTAGATTATTGGGAAAGGAATTTCATTTGGACAAACAACCCATTCGGCGCGAACTTGGTATTTTGGAGAAGGTATATAGATGATATTCTTTTTATATGGAATGGCTCCGAGAGTACTCTCCTGGATTTTATTGAATACATTAATTCCAATCAAGTTAATTTAATTTTTTCTACCATTTTTAGTCAAAATGAGATTAATTTTTTAGATTTGACTATTTTTATCGAAGAAGGAAAGATAAAGACGAAAACTTTTTTTAAGCCCACTGATGCTAATAGTTATATTAATACAGAGAGCAATCATCACCCAAATTGGCTCCGGGGTGTTCCACGGAGTCAATTTACAAGGATTAGGAGAAATTGTACGGATGAAAAAACTTTTTTAGATCAGGCCTCGGTTTTAAAAAACAAGTTCTTAGAAAAAGGATATGCAAATAATTTTATCAACAAGGAGATTTTGCACTCCTATAATAAAAAAAGAGGAGATCTATTAAGAAATAAGGAGAAACAAATCTCATCGATTAATAACAAATTTGCCTTCTCTTTTAATACTCAATACAACACACATGCTAAAAAAATTAAGAAAATTTTAACAAAACATTGGCCACTTTTATTAGAGGATGATTTTTTGAGAACAGAACTCCCTCCTGTCCCACAAATTATTTTCAGAAAAGGGAAAAGTTTTAAAAACGTGTTGGCACCAAGCACTTTTAGAAAAGGAGATAAGCAAGAAGCTAAAAAACCTGCAGGCTTTTTCACGTGTGGTTCATGTAAGAGCTGTAATCACAGAATTTTTAAAACTCAATATTTTTCTAGTACACAGACGAAAAAGAATTTTAAAATCAAAGACTATATCACATGTAATTCCACACATGTGGTTTATCTACTAACATGTGGTTGCGGTATCCAGTATGTTGGACGAACAGGCAGATCAGTGAAAAAAAGATTTTTAGAGCATTTTAATAATATTAAAAATCAATTGCTTACTCACTCAGTCCCCGTTCACTGCAACAGATGTCAGAATTTTAATTTAAATAATTTTTCATGTATTGGGATTGAAAAGGTGTCTCTAGATGGGAGAGGTGGGGATTTAGTTTTAAAATTAAGACAAAGAGAAGGCTTTTGGATCCATACCTTAAAAACTATGCAACCAGAAGGTATGAATGTAGATTTCGACATGGCATGTTTTCTGTAAAAGAATATCTTTTTCCAAATTTTATACCTATTTTTTATTTTTTCCCTTGATATTATTTTCTGAGAATTGGATATGTCTGATGTGTTTTTAGTTCTTTATGTGTTTTTTCTTATGGATTTTATGATTATATTTTTTGTCTGGAGCACATTTGCACCTTACAGTTATAGAATTGAGCATCACGGTATTTGGAACGCATATGCGTTCCATTCTTTATTTTATGTTTCCTGGATGTAGAGAGACTGAGTTATATTTGCGCTTGAAGGAAGAAATTGTTGATTACCAGTGGAGTGGAACGCATTTGCGTTCCAGGTAGAGACATCTGCGCATGAACGAAGAATCTTACTTCCTGTTTTTCGACGGAGTGGAACGCATTTGCGTTCCACGCAGAGACGAACTGAGATTTCCGGGTGTACGAAAAAGAGGCTTGGAACGCACACGCCCTTTTCGAATGCGAAAATGAGGAAATCGGATGGAAGAAATTTTCTACAGCTGGCTTCGTTTGAAGAAACCTCCAGGATTGGCTGTTTTTGTTTTTAAGGCAGGGTATTTAAGTATTGTAATGTATGTATCATGTATATTTTGATGCCACAAGCCCCTGACGAAGTCTTAATAGACGAAACACGTAGGGTGGCAAGCTTTATTTCACTATTTATTGTTTTTACTGTGCAATCTCTTCATCTCGGGTGTCTTTGGGACTGTCTGATGATAAAATCGTTCCTTTGATGGAAGACATCGATGTTTGATTTGAAGTGCCTTTTTACTACCATAATTTTGTAAGTGTGTCCAATAAAGCTGTATTCTTTATATTATACATTTTGCACTATGGTCCGTCTTTGTGCTCCATTCTAGTACCCGTTTCTACACTGAGAAGCGAAGAAGTATTTGAAGAGGACCAAGTATACCCTGCCTACTTTTTACGTTTGTTTGTGAGTGTGTTTTTTAGCTTTTTATACACGGATTTTTTATTTTCAGTCTGCACTATTGGTCTCCCTTTTTGTACTTTTTTAGGTTGTGCTTTTTAGTGTTTTATATTTTCGATATCAGAGACATTGAGGAGTCTCTTGCACCTCCTGAATTGGGGTATTTATATTTTATATATTTTTTCCCCGTTTGATAGCCACAAGGGTTTTTTTTGCATTGTTTGCAAATCACTTTATTGTTATATCATTGGAGATTCTTGGCTGATATCAGCAAATCTAATGGCTAGAGTAGGACTCACCTTTTGGGGCTTGCCTTGACGTGGCAGGTGAGATTATATTCAAATGGCCATTGGAATAAAACTAAAGAGCCTCCATTTTGTTTAAATGTACATGGGGATTTAGGCCAGAGCGCAGGTAACGTTCTCTTTGTTTTAACTATGTATTTTGAGCTGTTGGATACTAAGCTACTGCTGCTGTAAGCGCGGTGCTTTATCTTTGTGTTTGTAAAAGAAGATAAGTTACCAATGGGGATTTCCAACCAGACTAAAAATAAAACAAGAAAAAAGATTACATAATTAAAAGTTAGTGTACACAGGTGTACTTAGAGATGAACGTAAGAAGGGATATGGGATAAGGCAAACAATTGCATAATTTAGTGAAGTGGGGAAGACTAAAGACAGAGAGAAATTGAAGATATGTGTTGGGGAAGGAGCAAGACAAGACCAGAAAAATTGGATGAGTTAAGGAGATCAGTGGAAACGCGCATTAACATCCATCAAAGGAGATCAGTGACAAAGGCTATTATCAATTGCCATGTATACAAAGAAAAAGGTGCACACAGCAACAGCAAGGTGAAAGCAGGCTCTTACACTTAAGTGAAGGAATCCCTTAACCTTCACAACACAGAACATGCAAATAAAACAAAATATAAGTGGAGCTCTGGTTTACCTGTACAAACACTAGTATAGTATAAGTAGACACAATGCTTTTACAATATTCTGTGAATAATGAACAAACAAATCATAGTGCAGATGGTTTGTTACCGAAGGAAGATTGAAACATCAGATTATTAATAGTAAATATGAGCATGTTCAGTCTGTAAATGGTGCGTATTAGTGAAAAGGTGCATAATCATTCACTAAAGCTGGGTAATCTGGTTTTAGAGGCAGATTATCCACCACTCTGCCAGCTAATCCAGCCAATCCAGAGGATCTAAAGACTCTTGTGAAATTCACTGGAAGTTGTTATAACTAGTAATAGTAATCAGTGATCTACTGTAACTTAAATTAACATTGTGCTGTGCCACTCTCACTAAAGAAAATGACCACATTTGTGCAACAAATCTAGGCTTTTTTTTAGACTAGCGACATTTACAGCTCTTTAAAAGATTAGGCAACAAGAAAATAGCCTGCCTAACAAAATAACTGCTGCTGCCCTAAACGCGTCGAAAAGGCACAGCGTGCATTAATCTGTTTTTAAATAGAACGAGAAGCAGTGTTTGAATGTGTTTTCAGCCGAGCAGGTCTGCGGTACACTGTGCCCTGCTGGCACTGACAGTTTTGTAGATAATACCTTATGAGTATATGCCAGAAGAACTGCTTATCACTGTGACTATCCATAACCTCATTCCCAGAGGCTGATAGCCTGTGGTTACTGGTACAAGTACTGACAAGTCCATGTTTCACCCCTAGTTATGAAAAGTCCTGTTATATTCTGGGAGAGCAGTCTCTGGGAAGGATTAATCCTTCCTCCTCCGTCAACATTCGGGTTAGCCGAGCTTCAGACAGCCATGTCACAGTGGCAGATGCCCTGACCATGCAGTTTGTTTTTAGCTCTCGCACCTGTTGGCCTGGTTTGCAAGGGCTGACTCACAGCTGTTCTACATCTGAAGCTAAGGTTTACTGGTTAGATTGCTATGCTTATAACAAAAACTGGTTTACATTTTAAGAAGTAACTCCCTTACTAGGAAGAAAATCATACATGGGTCAGAAAGTTTGTTCAACACGAGAACACCCATGATAATACCCCAGTGTTCACAAAGCCTGAAATAACCTGGGATGGAAGGATGGCTGCTTCATAGTTGGTAGGTAGAGCTGTGGTTCTTGGTAATTGAATATGGAGAGAAGGAGAATGATGTTGACTGTAGAGCATCACCTGTTCTAAGGGAACCATGCTATTCCCTGCAGAGCTTAATGGATTCTTTACTCCAGTGAAAAGGTTTGGTCTGCACTTGGTTAATATAAATGAAGAAAATATAAGGTACATTTATCTTTTAAAATTTTCAGGTAAGTCCTAAGGTATAAATGGTTTTACCTACCTTGTTTAATCAACCCCGGAAAAATTATATTAGAAATTAGAACCATGACTTTGACATATTTCAGCTGATGTCCTAAGCACTGAGCTCACTTAAATTACCCAAAAGGATTATGAGCCAATTGGTAGGTTTCAATCAGATCAAGTAATATTACAATTACGCAAAAGATTTTGTAACATTTTAGATGACAATAGAAATAAAGAGGAAGGTCCGTTTAGACTTGGTGGGGAATTAAACAGTCTCCTTCAGGTCACTCAGATCTTACTTAGCTACTAAATACAATCAATATGATCTCTGACAATATTGGTCACCGTATCCTTATGCAGATATGAAGTTGATGAAAAGCAAGTTCCTTAATACTTTTAAATAATGTTTGCCAATTAACTCATTCTGCCAGTGAAGCAATAGCATATGTAGGAAAAGTCAAAGAATCTATTAGGCAGAGAGTTAAAAACTCATTAAAGTTTATCTAATTAACACAAACGGGTATTGGAATTTGTAAGAGCAACTCACTAGGGAAGGAACCTGCTTGCAACACAATTCAATTAGTCCCACTAATACCATGAAAAGTCTCTCATTTTGGGCACACTAATTCTGTGATTTACAAAATGCTAACATTTTCCACAGCTCTACACAATGGGTTAAGAATAATCAGTTTTATTTTAGAGATGAGCAGAATTCTGGAATAAGAGACACAGCACTTGACATCCTACATGCATATGTTTCAGGATGCAACTTGCTATCATGGACGTCATAAATAATATAAAAAAACATCTGCTTAATATAGAGATGAAAACGAACAATATTATGCCTGGTGGGGTGAGGAAACCATTACGGTTTATTGCATCACATAGTTCTCTGGAGCTCAGGGGGTTAAGAAGAGGAGACCAACAGACCCGTAAAAGCTTCTTGCTCTGTTGATCTATTAAAAACATATCACCAGCCGCAGCCAACTGGCATTCCTCCAGGAACAATCCAGCTATCGGTACTTTATACTAAACAAGGTGTAAAATTCTGCAGGGAATGTTCGTTTTCAGAACATTAACTTTACCAATAAACATAGACCTTTCGGAATCTAGAGCCATTTTTGTAATGGTTTATATATAGTGCATTATGTTATTGGACTGAAGTAGTGTTCCCTCTGCGATCCCTGCTGGGATTAGAAATACAGTACACTAAAATGGGAGATGCTGGAAATTAACCAGGCAAATGTAAATTTTAGGTTAAAAGAGCCAATCCAGGGTAAGATGAGAATTTTTTCAATTTGCCAAATTTGGCGATTTTGGCAGGGGAGAGGGGGAAATTTTATTCATTAGTCAATATCGAACGATTCTGAGTTCAGTATATACCCCTGCCTGTGTTCAATCCTGCAGCATATCAATGCCACATACTGTCTGGGGCTATTGTAGATGCTGTAAGCATCAAAAAAATCACACGTTATCCATTTTAAAATGGCAACTGCCAAACTTAGATTGAGAATGATATAGCCATTTTTGGTAAAATTAGTGTGGGAAAATGGCATCATAATTGCCAGCACATTGTAAGCAATGCATTGCTCAACTGCCTGGCACTCAAAAGGTTACACCTCTTTAACTTGGCTTCAGGAAATATATTGCAATTATGGAGAGTGTTTTGGTGTTTGAATCAGGGTCGTGCCAGCTTGTGAAGTTGCTATTTTACTGTCCCACAGATGCACATGTGCTAGAAAACCACCAGTCCTCTGATTCACTGCTGTACAACGACTGCTGTGTTCTAATCCCACGTAGCAGAACACTGCGAGCCCTCCAGCCATGTGCTAAGAGAATGGTCTCTTCATGATCTCTTCTTGCCCTGCTGTGGTAGAGAGGCTGACTTCAAGCGTGTCAGGGTCACAGAGCGGCACTGAAAAGAGAACCGTTTCCAACAGCCCTAGAACCTGGCTTGTGTCCAGAAAGCAGGATCAGCCAAAGGGCACAGCGTTGTTCGCTCTGCGCAGGGTTTACCGGGAGACAGATTTCTTCTTTCTGTGTTATTTCATGCAGCCATCCTTTTAATCCTAGGCAAAAATAATCCCTTGTGTTTCCTAAGCACAAGCCAAACATAAAAGCTGACACTTTGGGGCCACGACTAGTGACCTTCAATGCCCCATCTTACTGCTGCTGGACTATCAATGAATGAATTTAATTCTTTAATTACCCCTTTTTTTTTTTTTTTTTTTTTAACTATTAGAGTTCTTGCATAGGCTACAGCCATAAAAACCATTATATTCATTTAAAAAGATTTTTTTTGTCATTTTAGGCGGTACATGATTCTGTTGGTTAGATTTGGGATATCTATTTTGTGATGGTGTCCTTCTAATAGCATCCCTATGTTGTCGACTGTACTTTCTGTTTGCTCCATTGTTATAATCAGAGTTTCCCATATTATAATTTTTATTATGATACTGTGGAACATTCCTTTTGGAGTATGTCCTGATCTGGTTTCTAGCATAGTATCTCAAGTATTTTCTCCTTTTTACCTCGATCACACTTCTCTCCATTCTTTCTAAATTAGTTTGGATCTCATGTAATGTCTCTGTATATTGTTCAGGTGACATATTGGATACTAGGACATTTTTTGAAATTTTTCCTTCTCTTCATAATGAGATCCACCAGCCCAAAAGAAAAAATTTCCAAGAGGTCTGTCCACTCTTGTATGAAGTCCTTCTCTTTCTGTTCGAACGAGGGACTTTTCATGAATCTAAGACCTCATGGAGTAATTCTTTCTCTATTGTATTTATCCAATGTGGCTGTCTCCCACCTTGTTTTAATATCTCTGCTTAATAGTTTCTCAAGTTTATAACGTGAATTTTGTCATTTCTTGTTCGTTATTTATGCCCATACTATCAGATATATAGTTATCAAATATGTAGTCAATATTTTGTCCATATTTACTGTGGTGTAAAGTTCTAAGAGTGATGCAATCACCATGGGAACCGATGGAATGTTCTTACTCTTTCCATCTGTTTATTCAGCAACTGCTTGAAAACCTTGACTCAGAAGCTCACAGTGACACTTTTATAAATGTCCCCCATAGAAACTTAAGATGTTCTACTTGATGTATTCAACTAGATTATGTAGGTTTTTTTTTTGTTTTTTTTAAATTCTTTATTTTTGCACACGATAGATAAGGCAAGAATTAGACAATTTAAAGGCTTGCGCAGAAGCCAAAGTACAAAAGAACAGTTTTGTGAACGTAATAATGAAAATAGGCCCATATTACAAGCCACCTTGTAAATGCTATACAACTTGCCCCCCATCGAGGATTTTGTGTTTTTTATATGGCATCAGTATTTAAATTCCCTACTCTTGCCCGTAATTGTCAAAACAGGAACAATACGACCGTGTGGCCTGCGCAGAAGCCTGAGCGTAAAAGAGCATTCTTAACAAGAAGCAATCTTAATCGACATCTGTCTACAAGACACGCCTATCCCTAAATTCCATTCCACCCGCCTCCCATCGGGGATTCGGTATCATTCTAATATGTTTTGGTTTAAGTCCCCGGTTTTTGATCCGACAGGAGGCACAAGTACATAAAGCTACATGTCAGGTGAGCAGTAGCTAACGGTGGTGATTCGAGAAGCGAACTGATAGCAAATGCAAAACCACCCCTGGCTTCCCCGTTCAGGTCATCTAAGTCAACTGGCTCTCAATGAAGGTTGTTTATAAGTCTCAGGCAATTCTAAGTCGTCCCCTAAGGGGCTTAGTAGGAAAGGGAACCGGATAATACCAGGTCTCCACCTTCCCTTATCACACCGATCGCACCTGAGGAGATGTTGGTAAGGCAGGCAAAATAAGGAATAAGAGAGAATTAGACCTATGTTATAAAGAGAGACCCACCCCCATCGCTCGAGAACCGAGAAATAAGGGTGGTCGAAGAAGAAGGAGAAGAGGAAAAAGTCCAGATAGAGAGAAGAGAGAAAAGGGGTGAGGCGCCGGAATCGGGACGCGGCAAGAGCGGGACGACCAGCCTGGGCCAGCGCGGGACGGAAAAAGCCCAAGGGCCCCCCAAACCCCATCATACTGATGTATATGGTCCGTCTACGTAGATCCTGCTAAACTATTATCCCAGGGCTCCCAAAGTTTTATGAATTTCTCCGTCGTCCCCTTCACTCGTGCCGTCAGATCATCCATCAATCGGCAGTCTCGGATCCTAGATATCACTCCCGAAATCTCCGGACCTTCAGGAGAGAGCCAAGCTGTGGCAATAGTTCGTCTAGCCCCAAGGGTTATTTTGTGGACAAGAGTCTGCTCCCTTTTGGTCCATCCATCAATGGATCTGTTCAGTAAGTATACCCACGGGTCTAATAGTAGGGGCTTGTTAAAGGTCTGCGTCAACAGGCCTTCAACTGCCTTCCAGAAGCTACGTAGTTTCAGGCATTCCCACCACATGTGGAGATACATACCCCTGGTACCACATCCCCTCCAGCAATCATCCGTATCCAGTTTGCGCATCTTATAGAGTTTGACAGGAGTGGTATACCAGCGGAACATGGTCTTCCATGTTTGTTCTTGGAGGGTGACGCAAACGGATGAACTTTTGTTAGCTTCCCATATTTCCTGCCAGTCTACTCCTTCCAAAACTTCTCCCAGATCCGCCTCCCACTGGGCAGCGTAGGCCAAAAGGCCCCATTCTTTGTTCTCCGTGCTAAGGTGGGCGTACAAGTGTGTTATCATACCCTTGGGGACGGTTCCTGCTCGGCATAATTTCTCATAGAAAGTCAACCCTGCTTGCGCAGCTCCCTTTATGTGGGGCTTTCTAGCAAAGTCCCGAATCTGAAGATAGCGAAAAAAGTCCGTTGGTGTTAAGTGGGATTCTCGCTGAAGGTCTGCAAATTGGACTATCTGCCCATTATGGTAAAGTTGATGAATCCGCTGCAACCCTATTCTTTCCAGATTCCGAAATTCTCTAGGAGCCATTCCCGGTGGAAATTCCCTATTCCGGAGTATCGGGGTTAAGGGGGAGGGGGATGATGCCAGTCCGTATTTGCGATCGTTCTCGTCCCAAATGCGGAGTGAATTTTGAATGGACGGGCAAAGTGCCCATATCGGAGGCCTATGTTCCTTCGGGACCCACATGGTAAAATGGGGGACGTCCCACCCCGTCATCTTGGATTCTATCTCCACCCACCGCCTCACTTCCGGCGAAGAGTGCCACATCGCTACCTGTGTCAACTGGGCAGCTAAATAGTAGAAATATAGGTTCGGTAGGCCCAATCCCCCTCTATCCTTAAGTCTGTATAGGACCTGTCTAGATATCCTATGTCTCCTATTCTGCCATATGAACTCACCGATTGATCTTTGTAACGGAATCAATTGGGTTTTTGTAACTCGAATAGGTAAAGCTTGGAATAAAAACAGAATACGTGGGAGGACGTTCATTTTAACTGAGTTAATCCGACCGATCCAGGAAATTGGCTTGTCCGTCCACTTCTCTAAATCTCCAGTCAATGTTCGAAGCGTGGGGTCATAATTAGCGGAGTATAGGCGTAGTGGGTCAGCCGTAAGTTGAATGCCCAAGTACTTCAAGGCATCCCTTTCCACTCGAAGTCCGTAGGTCTCTCGGATGCGGTGTACGTCGGTATCTGGCATGTGAATCGGCATTGCACTGGTCTTTTCCATGTTGGCCTTATAACCCGATGTCACGCCATACTCTCTTATGACATCTTGCAGAGCAGCCATGGAATCCAAGGGGTTGGTGATGGTAAGGAGGACATCGTCGGCGTACGCCGATACAGTGAATTCACTATTTCCCACCCGCACACCCCGTATGTTCGGATGTTGCCTTATAGCTTGGAGTAGAGGTTCCAGTGCCAGCACGAATAGAAGGGGGGAGAGTGGGCAACCTTGTCTGGTTCCGTTATATAGCCGAAATGGCGTCATAGGGGCTCCTGTAATCTGTACTTGTGCCCGTACGTCGTGGTACATAGCCTTCGTGGTTGTTATGTATTCGTCCGGGAACCCCAGATGTTTAAGCACCGTGAACAAAAATTGCCACCTCATCCTATCGAAAGCCTTTTCTGCGTCGATAGCGACCACTAACGTCTGCATTTTTGAGGTAGCTTGCTTCCAGATCAGGTCGATGTTCCTCCGAGTATTTTCAAATAGCTGTCTGTCCTGAATGAAACCCACTTGGTCGGCGTGGACCAGAGAGGTCAGCAACGGATTCAGTCTTTCTGCTTGTATTTTCGCTAAGATCTTAAGATCATGGTTGATCAGTGAGATAGGTCTGTAATGTTCAGGTGCAAGGGGGTCCTTGTCTGGTTTGGGTATCAAAACGATAGTAGCGAGGGCCATGGTCGGATCCAGCTGATCCCCCTGCCTGAGAGCGGCAAAGAGCCTAGTCAGTGGAGGCGCTAGTTCTTCCTTAAAAATTTTATAATAGGAGCCATCGAAGCCATCTGGTCCCGGTGCCTTGTTGCCTTTCAAGTCGGAAATGGCTTTATATACTTCCTCCTCGGTGATATCAGCAGCAAGAATACTCACTGCTTCCCTCTTGAGTTTAGTCATCCCGAGCTTATTGAGATATTCGAGTATGGTCCTTTCTTCAGTTTCATCATATGTCTGTTTATCTGGAGTATGGTTGTATAATTGCTTATAAAAGTTCTCAAAAACCCGAGCAATCTCGTCGGGCCTTGTTCTGGTCGTGCCATCTGGGTGTCTTATTGCTGTTATATGTGTACGATCCTGTCTGGGACGCAGAGTCCTGGCCAGGAGTGAATCCATTTTATTGGATTTTTCGTAAAAAGTCCGCCTCGACCACACCATGGAGCGTGCTGCATCATCTAGCAGTAAAGTCCGAATATCCCTCCTAACCGCCTCCAATCGCTCGTAGGTCTCTGTGTCAGGGGCCGTTTGGTGTTTTAGTTCAAGGGTCCTCAGCCGTCCCAGCAATGTTTCCAATCTAGAATGTTTGTTTCTTTCGTCTGGTAGCCAACTTGATGAGAGATCCCCTGATCACAGCCTTATGTGCTGCCCAGATCGTGCTCACATGAACGTCCGGGGTATCGTTTGCTTCAAAATATTCCAGAATTTCCTGCCGGATCTGCTCCCTCAAAGCGGGGTCTTGTAATAAGGACGCGTTTAACTTCCAGTTCCATGGAGAGGCCACGCAGAGGTTGCCCAAGGTAATGGTCAAATCTGCGTGGTCCGACCATGAGATATTACCGATTCTCGAGTCGAGTATCCTGGGCATTCCCACTACATTAGTTAAGAAGAGATCGATCCTAGAATACGTGCCATGCGGCGCCGAGTAGTACGTGTATTCCGTGTCTCCCGGGTGGTGAGCGCGCCAAACATCAACCAAACTAGTGTCCGTCAAAAACCGGTTGAGCAGTTGGTCTTGGCCCCCTCTGCCGTGGGATCTCGGGGTTCCGTCCCGCGTGCTCCTGTCCACGGCCGGGCACGGAGTCGCATTGAAATCCCCTCCAACATAAATCATACCGTAGGGCAATGCCGCTATCTTCTCTTGGATAGTCTTCCAGTAGGCCGGATCTGGTTGGTTCGGGGCATATAAATTAATGAGATGAATTGTATGCGAGTGCAAGACGCCCGAGACTATGATATACCGACCCTCCGGGTCTGCTTCTTGGACCACTTTCCTAAAAGGGCAGCTGTTTCTGACAAGAATGGCCACGCCGTTGCGTTTGCGAAACGATCTAGCTTCATAGGATCCTTTGAAGACATGGTCCTTCAGACCAAACTTGGCCTGTTTAGGTAGGTGTGTTTCCTGTATAAATGCTATATCTGTGTGTAACCTCTTTAGTTCCCTGAATAAGAGTCGACGCTTCCTAGGAGCGTTGAGGCCCTTAACGTTCAATGTTGTGATTTTAAGTGTCATCATGTATCAGGCCATCCCCGCTGCCGGGCACCCGGACATTCCGAATCACGCGACCCCGCCGAGATCCCCCCGCACCCCCCGCCCCCCAGATCCGCACCTCTTGGAGAGAGAACAAGGAAAGAGAAGAAGAAAAGAAGGAAAGAAAAAGAAGAACCAAGGCATCCAAATCCAGTCGGATGCAGAGAAGCACTGGTCTCACCAGTAGCCAGTGTGTTGTGGGTAGCGTGTTCCCTCATCTCCCACCACGATCAACGCGATAAGGGAGCAAGGATCCCTGAGCTCCCGCTCCCTCGCGCCCCCTAGAATCTGTATAGACCTAGATAGGACCCCATCCGGTTAGAGGTCTACGAAAATCGGCAGATCCACCACTGGGGGCCCTTGACTCGTCACCGTTCTACCCCCCGTAAGAGGGGCCTAGGAAGCTGAGTCAGCCCGCCACCCGTCCAGGACCCTAGCTATGTCAGGTCGGGTCAGCCCTCGACTGCGAGCCCCGGAGATAGAGCCTAAAACCATCCCCAATCCTGTAGTATCCATACAACATGTACAGGAATCACACCGCAAGTAATATTTAAAATTGAAAACAGTATACCCAGTTGAAATAAACACAAAACAGAGATATACACATAGGCCAGACAATGGGGACAGAGAATATAGCGGAAGAACATTGGTAAATCAGAGAAATCAACCGCACAACGCGGTCTACAAATGAATGAAGTACCATTGCCATGCGGGGGGGGGGGGAAACAGGGCACTCAGCGCCGAGATCATCCCATGGGCGGCCACGACCCCCAAAGGAGAAACCCAGCAGAGCGGAGGATTGAAAAACAAAAACGGGGGCAAGGCGCCCACCCCCCCCCCTCCACACGCCAAAGGCACCACTATGGTTCATGTCAACGTTATTAATATAGGCCGAGTCTAGCCCGATAACCAGAAAGCAGTAAACGGATATGCATCAGTAATTTACAAAAACTGTAAGTCGAAGGGATTTTATGACGTCCCCCAGACTCTATAATTACGCGAAACCTAGAACAATATACAGCGCAAGGCAATGATAGAAACCATATACAAAATTTAGTTCTAGTCCTCTTGATGTCTATCTACAGATTTCCTCATCCTACTCATATCAGTACCCCTTTATGTTTTTTTTTTTTTTTTAATTTATGTTGAGTTTTACTGTTTTATTTTTTATTATTTTTTCTTTTTCGTTTTCTTATGCTGATTAACTATTAACATAAAGACTTTGAGCGGTTTGCAAAAGCGGAGATAAACTTGTAGATTTGAAGACCCCATGGTTTGTCCCTTTTTAACTTTTGTCTTCTATTTTTTATTATTTTTCCCCCCTTTTTTTTTTTTCCCTCCCTTTTTTTTTTTTTTGTGGGATTTTCAAGTTATTATATATATATGCATATTTTTAATTTTTTTTTTTTTTTTTAACCACTTCTATTTTCCCTGTCCTCTATGTTTTCAGAGGTATGTATGACTATGTTGGAGGAGAAGTGTACATGAACACTGTTCTGAAGCATATATACATTGAATCCAATGGGAGGTAGAGGGGGGGAGGAAAGGAGGAGAGGGGGGGAGGAAAGGAGGAAAGGGGGGGGAGGAAAGGAGGAGAGGGGGGGAGGGAAGGGGGGAAGGTAAGAGGGGGGGAGGAAAGAGGGGGGGAGGAAAGAGGGGGGGAGGCGAGTGCAAAGGGGGAGATACAGTGAACACATCACATAGGCGACTTAGCAACACATTGACATGACGTTCACAATACACATAGCCGGGACTGCACCAGTCTGGTGGTACATTATATAGGGACAGTCAGGGCTGTAGCAGGTTGCAAGGTAGACTTGTGCCTACGTTCCAGCACACTAAGTCCACTGTAGAAAACCGAGCCTTGGGAAACACCCTGCCCCGATCCCACCCAAACCAAGTGAGGGGCTCCCGGGTGGCCAAAAACCCTCCGTTCCGTGACAGAAGTGGCAATCCAAAACTAAGAGCGAACAGTCAACTGGGGGTAATAAGTAGTCGTGAGAAGGATTCCAGCAGATTAATAGGAATAATTAAAAACAGGAGGGGTGTAAGGGAAGCACTTCGGATCCGGACCCATCCAGAGCTTTAAACGCTCTGCAAGGACCCCAGCCCCATATCCCGCTCCCCGACCCAACTGGGAGGTGACAACCACCCGGCCCATGTAGACCCCCCCCCAGGCCCCCACCCCAAGTGGGATGCAAAAAAGACATCCCTCCGGGGCCAGTCCCAAAAGGCTGGGGTCCACCGTGTACGGTGTGAGAAACATACAATTCCCTCCGGTCGTCAGCGATGGCCCTTGGCTCCAGCAGCACTCCAGTCGTTCGGCAGCTGAGGGAGATCATCGAAGTACAGGGATACATCAGGGAGCTCTGGGGGCGGTTGCACTCCAAGGTTCCGCAGGAAACGTTGAGGGTCGCCACCCGGTGACAAAACTTGTGCCCGGTCTCCCCGGAACACCAGCAGCTTAAAAGGGAAGCCCCAGGCATACTTCAGGCCTGCTCCTTTCAAGGCCTCCGTGATCGGCCGCCACTCCCTCCGGCGTTGCAGCGTAGATGGTGCCAGGTCATGGTAGAGGGAGATAGCTGCCCCGTCGTGCCGGATGGGTCCATCACGGCTTGCTTTCATGAGGGCTTCCTTAGTGCCAAAGTATAGGAAGCGCACGATGACGTCCCTCGGGGTGTTAGTGTCAGCCCTCTGAGCTCGCAGGGCCCTGTGCACCCGCTCAATGTGCCACTGCTCTTCAGGGAGGCCAGGGATGAGAGGCGGGAGGAGGGAAAGCAGGATCTCCCGCAGATTTTCCTCCCTCACTTCAGGGAGCCCCCTAAGGCGGAGGTTGTTCCTCCGGGATCTGTTCGCCATGTCCTCCAGTGCCAGGTCAGTTTCGACCATATGGGCTGCCATCCGGTTCACCCTGTCGACTACATCGTTGTGGGCACGTGCGGTGGTATCCATGCGGTCCTCCAGGGCTGCAGTGTGCTCTCCCAAGGCCCCTATGTCCGCCTGAAGCACGGCCGTCGACTTGGCTATTTCGCCAGCCAGGAAAGCCCTGACTTCAGCCAGTTTGGCCAGGACTGTATCCTGCTCAGTAGTCGATGCTTCAGTGTCGGCCCGAGTCGGGGTGCGCGGGGATCCTCCGTCGCCATCTTGGCTTCCCGTCCGACCATGCCGCTGCATGGCGAAGTGGTCGAGGACGGAGCCCCCGGAGTCCGCGTTTTTTTTCCCTTTTTTCGTGGGGATCCTCCTCTCCATGTTGGGGGACCCTATGTGGGGTAATTTATGGTCGATTTAGGTCGCTTTTGTGGGCTTAAAGGCGCGGTGGGTGCGGAGCTCTACTGAAGCACGTCTAGGCTCATCGACGGTTCGGCCACGCCCCCGTATGTAGGGTTTTTAAACTGAGCCTTCATATGTCTACTCTACAGATGATGCAAATTAAGTTAAATAAAATTACTCATTACAGTTAAAAAAAAAAAAAAAAAAAAATATTTTGTCCATATACCGAAGCCAATGTGATAGGAATATATAATTTGTCCAGTTCTAATTCTGATTGTACTGCTTAACCTTTTAGGGTAAGCCTTAATTCTATTTAGCGCTTACCACTTGTTACTGTTAGTTAATTTTGAACAGATAGTCACTGTTTTAAGTTATTACAATAGGCTGGAGGATACCTATGTTGTGTGGTAGCTGCTTATATTATCAATTTACACTTTGTTGCACTTTACTGTATATTATTATACACTTTGTTGCACTTTATTGCATTTATGTCTTGAGCACAGAGCACTTTGTACTTTTTTTGGAAGTTCACCTAACTATTAACTCAATAATTCATTACAAGGAGGGTGAAGGGCTCAACTCCAGCCTCAAGCATATCCTTATGAAAATGAAAACAAAAATTACTTGTAACAATGTCACAAAATTTAGACAGTGTTTTTTTTCTAAGTAAGCATGTCTGGTAGTATACTGAAACAACACTATTCCCACACGCTGTGACTTTATAGGATGTATACACTTATGTACAATCTATTTTCATGATAACGTCATTTTCAGGGTCACTCATTGGTCAGTGGCACACAATCCTAATAGGTTAAATAACTCCAAAAATACTTCCACATTTCTGATCTAAAGGACAGAGAATGTCATCATCCACTTGTGCTACTAATCTTAAAGGCACACTATAGTCACCAGAACAACTACAGCTTAATGTAGTGGTTTTCGTGTATATAGTCTGTCCCGGCAGGTTTTTCAATGTAAATGCTTTTCAGATAAAAGGCAGTGTTTACATTGGTGCCTAGGAGCACCTCTAGGTGCAGTCACACAGATGGCAACGAGTGGTGATTCCTATCTCAGTTCTGCACAGTGCACAGCTGCCTATCATAAAATATGGTGATGGGGGCTTCTTTATGCTTGACCCTTTCCCCCCCTTTTTCAAACATATCAGCACTCTCTCTATGTAACATATCTTCTGATTGTATTGAAATGTCAATGGAATGCCAGCAAAGACTACCAATTTTCCATAAAGATTCAATCTGTATTGAAAACACAAAAGTGACAGTGCCACTTCAAGCAAGCCTCAATGAGATCAATCACATGGGCAGACCAATCAGCCATCTTCCTTGATCCTGACATTGGACTTTATGTTCACAGGATAAATTTAACACCAAGTTATGCAATACCGAAGGACGCTTTTAATAGTGGAGTACATAAACTGTGGGTATTTAACAGTGTATAATCCGATTGCTCATGTCACCCTAGGGGCCATCATACTACCTACCAGCCATGTATGATTCACTGGCCTTGTTATGTCTACTTAACAAGATTATTTTCGCTACAGCATTGGTACCCCCTGCCAGTCCATCATTTAAAGATTAACCAATTGTGTTAAAGGTGTTTAACTTTAGACACAACAGGGTAATCCTTCAATCCTGTTAGGGGATACATGAGGACTGGGTTGGGAACCCCTGCCCTAGAGCGTACTGAAGCCAACGCATTCTCCCTTGACATGATTACAAATCTGCATTGCCCCCATACATGTAGGGGACAGCATGCGTCATTCAGACAGTATGCATCATACAGCTTCATTTCCAGGTATGTGCACTTGTGTCTTTTTATGCTGTAAACGCAGTCCTTCTATTTTGGTATCGTTCACCCACTTACATAGTGTGTTCCTGGTAATTTCTTTGGATATTTTCTGGTTCATCATGGTTAGATTCCAATGGTTTCTTATTTCCAATGTCCCAGACTTTGACACTGAAAACAGTGTCCTTTATCTTCACCTCATTGGACGTTTTCTGTTAAGTCCAGTCATTCTAAGGACACGTTCTTCACGCAGTCTTGTTTTGCTACCTGGTCTATATGTTGCCTGGTAGGACCTTTGATGGCCCAAATAGCAATGAAGAATAAGCATTGTTCCCCTAAGCCTATCCTGGTCACAGAGCACAATATACCTACATGTTTTTATAATTTCCATAATCATGACTCTCAAACTCTAGACTAGAAAAATACAGTAAAGGTAAGTATATTATATGCAGTCTGAAGAAAACATTATAGTACGGTCGGTAACAGGCTTCAACTGCAAACCATTGCTGCATAACTTGAAGCCTTTCCTGAAGAACTGTCAAGGCCTAGGAATACAAATATCAACTCTTCATTGACAGCTGCAACAATAGCTCGCACTGCACTCCCTTGTCAGTAAGCCGGATAACAACAATAATTGTGTTTGACGTTCTAGTCCGATTATAAAACCACAAGCCGTATCTTAATAAATTGATTATAAGGGTTAAAGCAAAATGCAGGAGACTGTGCTGGTTAAAACATCTCTTTCGGGTAGGATGTTGAGGTTAGTAATAGCAGCTGTATCCCTGCCTGCCAGCAGCAGCACAATGTGCCACTTCTTTCACCATGTCATCTTGGAAGAAAATCACATTCTCACAGTGGTTTCTGCGCTGGGCGACTGGCAAATGAGAAGCCAATCAAATCCCATTTCATCAGTCTTGCTGTTTCTATTGCTTCGCTGACAGAGCACAAACTTAATTTTTTTTCTCCTCTCCCTTGCTAATATCAAAGATTTGAAGGGATTGTGTATGCATAACTTATCAGCAGAATACATATTTAAAAAAAAAAATGCAGATTATGCCCAGCATTAGAAAGAGACATTAACTCCCTTGTGTGTGACAGCCGAATAAATGATGTGTGAAGCTGTCAATCTTTTCCCATTCATACGTACAATTTAGAAAACCTAAAACAGTTATCAGCAATGCCCAACTTTTTAATGGATAGGCTTTCAGGCTTGTGCCCTGGAGGGCCAGACACTATTAAAGCAATAATGTCACACGAGAAAAACATGTAAATATTATATAGCTAGTTGGGCATGTTCTTTCTTTTGAATTGCTCTTAAAGTGACACTCTATGCACCATAACTACTAAAGTCCAATGTAGTGGTTAGAATTCTAGCATGCCCCTATCACATCCCCTGGTTTTCCATCAACCATTTCCAATGAGTTAGACAACTGATGGCATCCTATGTGCTTAAAGCCTATCCCCTCACTGGTTAGATTGCGAATATGAGAGTTACACGGCTGCATTAGCTATATGAATTTTGTCCAGATTTGTACCGCATTAACTTTAGAGTAAAAGCCCACTGGACCACTGTGCCACAGTCCTGGAAATCAGTGTTGTGTAGAGCTCTGTTTTCCAAGACAGCCTACAAGAGTCAACAGTCCAGCCCTCGCGAGTCAACCAGTCAGCATACTCCTGGGAATGTGGTTTATGACAACAGTAATAGAAGCATTCTGTTTGGTGAGGTAGTCCTAATATTTTGCCTCTGATTGGCCCTCCTGGGCTTGTTCACAGAAGTTCTGCTACTAATACCTATAGATACATATGGTATATAATTAGATGCACTTCACTAGATCTTATTTTGGCATAGGTTAGCCCAATTGTCCCAATTTGGGCAAGACATCCCTGATCTTTGGGTACTGCCTTTACAATTTTGTTTCCGGGTGTCCCACATCCAATGATACCAGGGAACTGTCCCCAGCAATAGTGCAAGGGCATCATTAGAAACATTTATGCTGTGCTTTACCCATGCTCTCTACATGGTCTGCCCAGAGTGGAAGATGCTCAGCCTGGCGTGCATGTATGCTAACCTAACATAGTGTTTCTGTGGATGGGCCCGCCAAGAAAGAGTGATGCAAGTTGTATTACTGTCATGATCCCCACAAGGCCTGTCCACCATTAATGATTTTTTTTCAAAGTTGGGAGGTTTGAAGAGGCTTCCCAAATGCATCACCATTGTCAATTAATACCGGATTGGCAGCCCACTCCCTGTCCCATATTCACATCGCCCAATGTTGTCAGGTATTAATATGTATTAATAAACCAATATTTCTATGTGGCATATGAGACAGTACTGTTTTGTTAAGGTAAGATAGTTGTTCTATAACCATGTTCATCATTGGTTTCATAATATGATCTAATTTTGCCTGAGCCAATTCAGGTCAGACTTTATTTATAAATGGATCATGTTAACATGACTACACACAAACAAACATTCTGCATGATGAAATTACTCCTTTTAGTTCCAGACATTCTCAAGATTGTCACTGTCTATTAATGGTACAAACAGAGAGCAGGTGTCATAACAGGAGTAGGCCTGCGGATGGAGATGTTGTAAGCACATTGTATGCGAAATGCGTTAAACATAACTTGTCCTGCTGCAACCTGTAAATGTTGTCCTGAAGTGATCTACAATAGAGGACTACATGGGATACAAAATAACTCATAGAAGTATTATATTTAAACAGAACTGGAAGACATGTTTGCTGTTTAAGTCAGTATAATTGCTCAGCTAGTTAAATAGTCAGGTTAGTCACAACTGAAACAGTCAAATCTCTAACTGTAGAAAAGGTAGGAGATAGAGAGACATATTATAGGGTTTTACAGTGGTTTCACTTAATGGAAAAAACAATTATGTTTTCAGAAGGGACTGCACAAATCCTATGAAATCATTTATTCAAATAATATACTGGCGCTCCAGGCTCAGGGGATGGTAAACCCCCTTAGTACTTCCAAATGCAGAGAGAGTCCAGACACACAGATTCCATCACACTGCAGACTATTTATTTCAATATGCACAACATGAAACATATTGGCTGTTATGGACGTGAAGCTGTGAAGTTGTGCTTATTCCAATCAAAAGTCTGCAATATGATGGAATCTGTGTACCTGGACTCTCTCTGCATTTTAATGGAAAAACCAAACTCCTCTAAACGTGGTAACTATACCTCTTAAGCAGGGACACACCATGGTCTGGATGTAAAAATAAATAAATAGATAAGCTGAAGTCAGTACGGGAAGCACACAAAGGTTCAACGGGATGAAGTGAGTCGGGAGTACAGAAAAAATAATTATCAGGTAAACAAGCAGAGTTGAAACAAATCCCAATAATTCAATCTGCTGCGCACATAGAGAGGTTAACCCCAAAATGCAACTTACTGGAAAGAAAGTTTGCCCAATAAATATATGTGGAATACCTGGCAAAAGTAACATGTCCATCATTCGACTGGTGCCAACATTGGGAGCAGGGCCGGATTAACATAGGGGCTGATGGAGCTGCAGCTCCTGGCCCATGCCTATAGAATAGTATATATTTAGAATTTTTATTTTTTTTACTACTCTTCGCATGCTCTTGTTTGAGTACGGAAACTTAAGAGGCATTAAGGGGAACAAAACTGTTGTGGACTGGCTGACAAATAGTTAAGGTAAAGCTGAGTTTGTGCACTATGCAAATACTCTTGCTGCTTCCGTCTCTCTAACACTGTGGCATGTTCCCTTTCTTCTACATTCACTACACACATTTTTCCTCTGTCCTAGACTTTATAACAGGAGCTTCTTTCTGCTAGTAAGAAGGTTAGGAGAGGAGTGCACCAGCAAGTGCTAGGGGACAGTCCTTAGAAAGCGTAGAGCTAGTGCCTCATTAGACGCATTTATGCCAAGCTCTGAGTGCTGTCTGCACAGTATGCCCTTGGTTGGTCATCCTGCATGATTGTCAGGCAGTCTGGTGTGCATTCACGCCAGGCTAACCATCTAATTATTCGTGCAGACCCCCTTTTTGGGCATGTTTGTCCCTTTGGGCGGCCTACCCTTTTACCCGACGACCAAAATCCTGCTTCACCGGATACTGCTTCTAGGGGGTATGGATTTACTTAAAAGATGAAAGTTAGAGATTAGCACAGGGTATGTGTTTTCTGATCGCTATATCCTGTGAGTTTCCCTCCAGCACAACATCCACCAGATACATGACAATTGGGAGGTATGACTGTTTTAGTTTTCTGTTAATAAGATTCTGTAATTAGGCCCAATGTGATTGTTTAAAATAATTTCTATGCATTTCGATGCATTATCTGCATTATAAAAGGTCATCATTTTAAATAAATATTTAAGTTATCATATTTCAATACAGCAATTCAAGTTGAGTATATCAGAATGATGGTAACAGCAAAGTAACATTTTGTTATATCAATTGCTTCAATAAACCTTCTGTATCGCAGACATCGGTGTAATATTTTTTTTTACATTTTTGAATTGGAGGCTGCAGTCCTGATCTTTGCACTAACAGAGAAATCATTCTCCAGGCATGGTACTTGATATGTAATTTGTCTAAGTAACCAAGGACACCATTAACTGGAGACCTGATAGACCTGGGATCTATCATATGACGCCGAGTTTGGAGTCTGTGGCTTTTATTAATGTGAATAGTGTTTTTGAGTCCTTGTTTCTGGATATTCTATGGAACTGCTTGTTCGTTAATATAGTTGCTGGATAAATGGTTGTTCAATGGTTTACTTGGCCATAACAGTCTGTTATTCTCCTCCTTGTTTATGTATGTATATGTTATTCTCCTCCCCAACTTTGATCAAGTTAATATTGTTATTGCTTTGAGATATCGTATGTCAGATAATGTGTAATACCTTGTTTCCACTGAGCGGTACAGTTCAGGTCGGTATGGTCTGGTACGTTATTTTGAGTATTTCCATTATGAAAGTGGCCCATACAACCGAACCAAACCGCACCATTCCTGGGCCTCCTTCAGATGTAGGTCCATAGGAAATGGTATGGTATGGTTAGGGCGGAGCTACTGGCGTTATACTATACAATTAATTGATTGGCGGACGGGAAAACGTCAATGCTCACAACAAATGACATGCTAGGCATTTGGTCTAAACCCTGAATGCCCCCTGGAAGTCCGACTTGCAGTGGAAACGCTCACCTGAATAGGTTGGGCCATTCTAACCCTTCCGAAATGTACCGACCTGAACCATACCGCTCAGTGGAAACGAGGCATATGTGTTCAACTGCAGACAGGCAGGGAGAGCCTATTCACTAATCCTGATCAGTACAGAGAGCTCTGGGCATGCACGCAGAAGCATGAGAAGAGAACACGGTCTGTGAGCTTATCATCTAGAGTGGAATTGTGCAATGAGACAAAACACAGTGGGAAGAAAATTGTGAAATAACTGTAGGCACTACACCGCTGAGGACTCCAAGCACTCCAACCAGCACCATCAGCACTGCAGACTCCACTTCCAGCGATGCAGCTGTGCCGGGGTCTCGCAGTCTCCATCCACCCTGGACCCCAGGCCAGGATCCAGCTTCCAGTGGGTGAACCCCTCTTTCCCCAGGGAGCGTAACAGGAACAGAACAGCTCTTACAAGAGCTCAGTGATTATAGCAAGAGAGTATGACGAGCATAGCAATCACTTGTAGCAGATTCCCCAATAAGAGACAGGACTCAGATTGAGGGTGAAGAAGAACTGAAGTTTTAATCCAACACTCTGCTTTTATGCCCATTTTACAAACATAGTACTGCCCACAGGGTTTTGAAGAACAACCAATCAAAACATTACAACACAGCTAAACACTCCCATTCATTCCATCAGAAATCCTCACCTCTGCCTGTGATACAATTATCTCAACACAATAGACTAACTTAATCACAGGCAGAAAATATGCAGTTTTTACAAAATATTAATAACTTTCAAAATATACCGTATATACTCGAGTATAAGCCGAGTTTTTCAGCACATTTTTTGTGCTGAAAAACCCCAACTCGGCTAATACTCGAGTCAGTGTCTGTATTATGGCAATTTACATTGCCATAATACAGACAGGGGCTGTGGGGGCTGTGAGAGAGCGTTACTTACCTCTCCTGCAGCTCCTGTCAGCTCTCTTTTTTTGCAGTTTTTACAAAATATTAATAACTTTCAAAATATACCGTATATACTCGAGTATAAGCCGAGTTTTTCAGCACATTTTTTGTGCTGAAAAACCCCAACTCTGCTTATACTCGAGTCAGTGTCTGTATTATGGCAATTTACATTGCCATAATACAGACAGGGGCTGTGGGGGCTGTGAGAGAGCGTTACTTACCTCTCCTGCAGCTCCTGTCAGCTCTCTCCTCCTCCGCGCAGGTCCGTTCAGCACCTCGGTCAGCTCCCAGTGTAAGTCTCGCGAGAGCCGCGGCTCTCGCGAGACTTAGAGTGTGAGCTGACAGAAGAGCTGACCGGACGGCGCGGAGGAGGAGAGAGCTGACAGGAGCTGCAGGAGAGGTAAGTAACGCTCTCTCACAGCCCCCACTGAACTGCCAATGCTGGACCACCAGGGAAGGAGAGCCCCCCTCCCTGCCATATATCAAGCAGGGAGGGGGGACGAAAAAAAAACTATAATAATAATAATAATATCAAAAATAATGAAATTAAATTAAAAAAATAATTAGAAATAATAATATAAAAAAATTAAAATAATTACAAAAATAAATAAAATTGCCCACCCCCCACCAAGGCTCTGCAACACACACACACACACACACACACACACTGCACTCATACACACACTGCACGCATTCATACACACTGCACGCATTCATACACACTGCACGCATTCATACACACTGCACGCATTCATACACACTGCACTCATACACACTGCACTCATACACACTGCATTCATACACACACTGCATTCATACACACACACACTGCACTCATACACACACTGCATTCACACACACTGCGCTCATACACACTGCGCTCATACACACACTGCATTCATACACACACACTGCACTCATACAGACACTGCATTCATACACACACTGCACTCATACACACACACTGCATTCATACACACACACTGCACTCATACACACACTGCGCTCATACACACTGCGCTCATACACACTGCGCTCATACACACACTGCATTCATACACACACACTGCACTCATACACACACTGCACTCATACACACACTGCATTCATACACACACTGCACTCATACACACACTGCATTCATACACACACTGCATTCATACACACACTGCATTCATACACACACTGCATTCATACACACACGCTGCACTCATACGCACACGCTGCACTCATACACACACACTGTAAATAAATATTCAATTGATATATTTTTTTTAGGATCTAATTTTATTTAGAAATTTACCAGTAGCTGCTGCATTTCCCACCCTGGTCTTATACTCGAGTCAATAAGTTTTCCCAGTTTTTGGGGTAAAATTAGGGGCCTCGGCTTATACTCGAGTATATACGGTACATGCAATTCACATAAAACATACATTTTCAGAATCAGCATACTTGAAATATAAACATACTCAAAAATCAGGGTAATCGGTTCAGGGGTTAAAAAAGTAAGGTGGAGGTCCCTTTATGACCGACCGCAAGCACATTTTAATGCCCAAAACAGTTCCATAGATTTGGGCTGTGCGGTCGGTCATTTTCACACTGAAAAATGGCCCATTCGAAACGGCCCATTCACACAAAAAAAAGTCCCATTTGAATGCACGAACGGGGCCGTACGTGCATTTAGCTTAGTATAGCAGTGAGCTCAAATAGCCGAACGGGACTTGGTCTCTGTGGCTGAAAACTCAGTGGAGGAGAAGGTAAGGGTCAGCGGTGTTCGTTGAAATGTGCAGCCGTTTTCAGTTCCGTGAATTTGGCTGCACACACCGCTGACCGCGTTCGAATGAACAAAAGATGGCAGCCGCCACGTGTTCATTTGTACAAACGGCGGCCACCCAGCTGTGGGCAATTTATCTACAGCAGGCTCCCAAACTGGGAGGTAAGTTGCCTGCACGCTTCCACTTCTGGGTGGTCCGCCTGTGTGGTACTTGGTTCAGTAAGCCCTATTTACTGAACCAATTGGAAAAAGGGCACAAACAAAGTATTTTAGTGGACAGGGGACACAGTTTTAAAGGGGCATTGGTCCCAAAAGTCACAGTATGTCCCCAGATGGTTCTTAAAGGGCCAGCAGCAGCATAATAAAAATTCATTATGCCCAAATACTGTATTTAAAGGGCCAAACCTCCCAGGGACCATAATCACATGGCAAGAGGCTGGCAAGTAGTCCTCTCCAGGCACAGATGGCGATGTTAATTTCGCCACAATCACAATGTTACATATTTTCATTAAGTTAAAATACGTTAAAAAATTACATCTGCACCATATCTATAAAATTAGACAGTTGAAAAGGTCTCTAACACCTACCAAAAGTATCCATTCAAAGAGTACTAGTCACTAATAGATTAGAATAGTAAATGAAAACAATAGCTACAAAGATCAGTATGGTTATATTTATTTCATGCATAAACACTACAACATGTACTGTAAATTAAAAGCAAAAATTTAATATTCAGGAGCACTTATATTTCACATTAGAAAAAACAAATTTCACATCTTCCTTCTAGGGACTTAAAAAGGAACGTAAAATATTGGTTATTGCTTTCCCGAAGCTAATGATTTCCTGTGTTAGTGATGTATAGCTGCTGGGCCCTTTGGGACCCCAAGTCTGCTTGTTGCTGCACTCATGGTTCTCTACAGTCTTCCAGTGAATGTGAAAAGGGAAAGAACATTTAGTCTTCATCCATCTTGGGCCCATACAATTAAGATTTCAAGAACGTTCATTTGATTTAATCGTGTGTTAATTCCCATTAAACTATTAATTAGACATGGAGATACTATTAACAACAGAAGTGAAAAGGTTAGCATGCCAGAATATGCCAAAAAGTGTAATGATGCTAATTAGCACTGCTTTATCGCTACTAAGAAAAATAATAATTTGCTAAACGAGACCATCAGAATAGATATGGTAATATTCCACTATACCAGCCAGGCTAAGAATCATAATTACTAGTGGGGAAAAAAAGCACTGCTGCATTGATAAGTCCAATAATAACTTGCATTTCATTTTTATATATGTTACATATATGTGTTATATATATTAAAGGTAGAACAAAAATAAAATTCCAACAAAAATATCTAAAACCAATGGTAAAACTACACATCCTTATTGAAAGGGCTGCAAGAAGAGATTTGGGTAACTACAATTTCCCAAACTTCACCCTATGGATCATGAGGAACAAGAGATCTGTATCTCCACCAGCAAATATCTCTGTATCGCTGTTGAACTGTGCAGGTAATCATGATAACTTCAAACAGTAGTGACTACCAACCTAATGTACCGCATTGTATGGGGCCAAAAGGGATCAAAGAGAAAAAGGAATAGTAGGTTTAACCTAATTACTCTTCACCTTGGTGATGCACTTCTAGGCTATGCCGAACCCATTTCTAATCTCCCCCCCTGATTGTTGGGAAATATAGGTATTGGTGGGTGGTAATTTTTTTTTTTTTTTTAATTCTTTTTTTTTTATTGTGGAAAAATCTCCACTTGATTTGGTAATATGCAATAACATAGATTCATCAAGAATAGGTAATGCTATTTGACACTAAACATCTTAAACTTAAACAGTGCAGTTAAGAACTCTGTGGGTATATGGTCATTCTTCCATAAATGGTCACCAGTCTGTTCAGGGCATTCCTTCACACATTCACTCCTTCCCTAGATGTACACATTCGCCACCTCACTCAAGTCACCTACGCAATGTCTCCGTCCATCATCCCACCCTGCTCCATGCGTCTCCGGAACGTGTCACTCTCTAATGCGGTTACACTGTCCTCCTAGCCTGACAGGCCACCGCTCTTCGATCAGACGTGTGGGGGGTTCTGCAGTCGTGGTCCCGCGCTGCCACTTCAGCTCCGGGGTTTCTCCCCTTCTCGAGGGTGTGCTTCTCCGAGGCAGGAGCCCGGTCTGCTCCTAGTGTATCAGGTGTTAGTCGTGGCAGTTGAAGCCTTGTTAGAAAGTCCACAGGATCCTCCGCCAGTGACAGAACTGAGTCTCCACACTGCACCACCAGGGTGCCCGATACTCCCCACCGGTATTTGATGCCATGGTCTCTCAATAGCTTGGTGACAGGTAGGAATTTACATCTCTACAGCAAGATGGCGAAAGGTAAGTCTCTCTCTCACATGGAAGTTTTCTACAGTGCTGGTGGGTGCGTTTCTCGAGTGGGGCAGGATCGCTGCTTTCACCTCAATGCCCTGAGTGATGGCAATAATGTCCCTGGGAGCATCCGCAGAGGCAGTTAGGGCATTTCGGATTTGAAATGCCGAGACTGTAGGCTGCAAACCCCCTTCCCCCCCACCTCCATCACTGCAGCCATCTTGCTGGCAAACTTTAAAAAGGCCTCTGGGCCCACAAACTCGGGCACCCCGCGTATGCATACATTCTTCTTACGGTGCCGCGCTTCCGTTGATGTGACTGTGCGGGTATGACTTTGGACCTGTTGGGATAAATACCTAGGCCCGGGTTGAGTTAGCAGTTGAAGCTCCACATGAACACGTCTTGTTAGGCGCTCAGCTGGCCACCCCTCCCTAGTGTGTGATAATTTTGACAGTATATTGTTAGGGTCACCGGATAATTTTGTGTCTACCAGTACCTCAGATTTAACTCCAGCCATGGTAAGAAGTAAGGCTAGAAAACAAACTGTAAAAAATATGTAGACTCTAGAAAGTAAAAAAGTATAAAACAGATAGATGAAGACAGATACACTGAAGAAGTTGGATGGTAAAAAAGTAGCAAAAAAATGAAATACAGAGAAATGTAGAAAGTAAGTGAATAGTGAATAGGGTAGGAGGTTTAAGACTGGTAGGAACAGAAGAGTAGTAAACTCTAGAAGAATTCTAGAACATCTGGAGTTCCAGAAACAAGATTTTCCCATGCCCCGTTTCTGCCAGAAACTCTGAAACATAGGGTGCCCATTAATGGGTGCCCATTAATTTGGGTTAATCATTATTTATCACTTTTTTAAGTCTATAATACGACTTGATCCTTTAGTGAAAAAAAAAACCTGCTGGTTTATTAATGATATAGTTTATATGTCATTTTACGTTCACAAGTAAATATTAATAACTGCCAGCCTAGGGGGTTAGCGTAGTATCAGATCTGTAAAGCATGCAGAAAATAACTCTAAACTGTATAATCCCGAAGATCTGACAAGGGACAACAAATCTCTCTTCAAGTGTGTCACAGCATATTAATATCATAAATGGTGAGTGAATGTCGAAACACGATCAGTCCTGCCGGGGGCGATGTTGCACTCCTACATGAAACTTATTATTCTAATTAAGATTTGAAGATTCAAGGTCAAACATCCTTTGAAATAACCAAGTAATAAAAACTGAGGAGGAAAGTCAGTAAATATGTGAAGATATTTCAAGAAAGCATGCTCTTTGATTTATTACACTAAAGGGTATAAATAATCAAAGTGGCACAGAATGGTAATTGTGGTTCTGCCACAGCGTGCTGAACAACGATCTCTTTATCTATATCTATCGATTTGTCTGAAAACACACACAAATACTTCAGTTGTTATGTGATATCAATCCCAAACAAGCTTTCAATTTACAAGTACTACATTAAAACCATATATCTGGGATGGCAAATTAGACACAAATATTGGCCTAACCTTGGGCATTTGCACCCCAGTTTTGGGGGTCCAATTCGTATATTTTTGTGTGTGTGTGGTTTGAGTGCATATCTATCTTTATGAACTACTCATATTGACTGTGTGTAGCGTTATTTATCCGGTCCTCGCGCCAGCCCAATTTGCTCTGCTCGAACCAAGCAAGCTGTGTGCGGCTCGAACACTCCTGCCTTCAAGAGGGCCGCTCGCACCGACTATTATGATCTGTCACGTGGCCCGAGTACTATAGTAAAGAACACTGCTTGCATCACAAGCACGTTCTTAAAGGGGAAATGAGAGCTACACATCACTTCAGGGGCCCCATTTGCACGTGTTGGGATCGCACAACTGACGTGGACCAATCAAAGGTAACGTAAATAAATGTAAACTTTCCTGGCACTATGTACTGTGCCCTATTGTGGTTTCTGTTCCATGTACCCTTTAGAGCAGGCATATGCAACCTTCGGCACTCCAGATGTTTTGGACTACACCTTCCATGGATGCTTTGCCAGCAGTATTTATGTCAGAGCATTATGGGTGATGTAGTCCAAAACATCTGGAGTGCCGAAGGTTGCCTATCCCTGCTTTAGAGCATTCCTTGATCTATTGTGTGTTATTCTGGTATTGACCTGTTACTGCCCCTGTGTTTATGTTTACCCTTGCCTGTGTTTTTTCCCGGATTACTGTGTACCTGACGGTGACTAGTTCTGTTTTTTACTGTCTCTGTTACCCTGACCTCGGCTTGTATTTTGACTACATTTTACTCTCTTTCTAAGTTAAGTCCAGGCCCGGTAATATGTTTATTTCCTTTGTCTATTCCTTGCGATCCTAAACTCTGCATGATGGGGTTAAACCTTGTGACACTGTGTTGGAATTTCACAGAAATTCCAACCCAGTCAAAAGGTATCCTGAAACAAAGTGTGGACTGCTTTATCTCAGTATTTTTTTTATGCTTGACAAAGCTTGACACATGGTGGTGGCTTTTTCTGTGGGGGATCCTGCAGTTTTGCAGGATTCTACACACACACCTCAATATGTACTCTTGCTCATGAGCGAGAGTACAGAGCTGATGTTGGCTCCTGGCAGCTGAAGGTCTAGGAGCTAGAGAGAAGCCGATAGAAGAGGCTGAGGACCAGCGAGGGACAGTTTCAGATAAGTAACTCACACCTTTCCTTGCTCTCCCCTGGCCAACGAATGACAATGTCACCATCGGCTGTCTTTGCAAATTATGCTAAGACCCTAGATCAGGGATAGGCAACCTTCGGCACTCCAGATGTTGTGGACTACATCCCCCATAATGCTCTTACACCAATATTGCTGGCAAAGCATCATGGGAGGTGTAGTCCAAAACATCTGGAGTGCCGAAGGTTGCCTATGCCTGCCCTAGATGGTGACAGAGCCTCATTAAAATAATAACTAGGCACTAGTACATACATCACTGGAATTAACCAAACGTCTAATTGAAGAAGGGGAGAGGATTGTATGCATAACATATATTAAATTGGTTTTATTAGGTTTGCTTCATCTGAAATATATTGGTCAGCGTTATTACAATCTAAAAAACTGTAAAATTTGAAGCTGGACTAATAGGGACGGAAGGAGGCAGCATGTGGCAGTGCCAGTGGCACAATTCACGTGGTGTGATACCAGTGTGTCAACCCTGCATGCACGCACACACGCACACACGCACACATTCAGAATAATAAACAGCCCTGCAAGTCAGTCAACCATGGCAGCAGTTTTACAGAGCTGCACATTGTGGGGGACACTTCCTGGTGTTTCCAGGAGCCCAAAATGTACCAGTCAAATTTGGGACAGCTAGCAAGCATGCTGGATGTTCTTTACATACTGTCCTTAAAAAAAAATTAAAGCTGTATTTTTAGAACATAATGGGCATGATTTTATTGTGAGAGTGTTCACTAACAGTACTTTACTTGGTAAAATACAAGGCAGAGAAAGAAGCAGGGTTGTATAATAGAATCTATTGAAAAAGCACATAAAGCAAGACAAAAGACACATTCCCATTAGAACTGAATATTTATCTCATGTAAATTCTGTTGCCACCGATACAATAATTAGAATTCTGTATAAATCCCTTGTCACTTGTATCATTTCACAAACTTGACAGTAGTGGCTCTAAAAAGAAAAAAAATCCAGATAAATGCCTGAAAACAGACACCTCTTCCTTGACACATCCCCTGGCTTTTGAGTGTGATACTCTTACATCACCCAGACATTGTGTGGAACCTGTCACAGATCACAGAAAGCAATCAACCTCTGATAAACCGATGTCGTAGTACCTTCTTCATTAACCCGGGATGCTGCCATTGATTTGTCTCTTCTCCGCAATCAATAGCATGACAGCTCTATGAATAAAAACACATTACTACTTTCTAGGAATAAGTCAACCCTTTTCCTAGAAGAAAGAAAACAAACAAAGGAGATGGTTTGTAATCCGGAGCTTCCTCATTATCTATGTTGACATTTGATTCATGCCAGGATTCCTCCTTCCAATATAAAGCTCTGATCTTCCTAGCACATAGTGTATCATCAAGCTGCGGAGTCAAATCTATCAACTGAGAATTCATTGATAGATCAATGTTCTTGGAATCCTCCTTTTGTTCTTAAAGGGATACTCTTGGGTGAAATCATCAGTAATGTTTAATACATTATGAAGATAAAGCACAAAAAATGCATACATTCTTTCAGTAAGAAATGTCTCAGCATTACCTGGCAAACCTAGTCCTTCTACAGTATTCTATAGCCCAGCTTTTAGGATTTTTATAATTGTTTTAGAAATCTATTTTACTTTTACAAATGATAACTAAAGACTTCCCTGTCCTAAACTGACCCTCTTTATAATTTCTCCTTTTAAAGCGGTTCTGTCAAGATTTTTTTTTCTTTTGATTTTCCTTTCCATATTCCCCCTGTGTTAATCTTTATTAAGATCGTAATGATTAAACTAAATCCCTTGTCACTTGCCTTCATTTATGTTTCAAACTCCCCTTTTCCTGTGAGTTTGCCACAAGTCCTTGGAGGGGCCTGCTTGCCAGCCTCCTGCCCACAGACTATGGACCCTGTAAACTTTGATATAAAAGTCTCAGCTTGTCTATTTGAATTATATGTTTCAGTAACTGAGCAGCCGCACGAACCAGAGACCACCCTGGAGCTTGTTAAGCTTAAAGGACCACTATAGGCACCCAGACCACTTGAGCTCAATGAAGTGGTCTGGGTGCCAGGTCCATCTAGGGATAAGCCTGCAGCTGTAAACATAGCAGTTTCAGAGAAACTGCTATGTTTACATTAGGGTTAATCCAGCCTCTAGTGGCTGTCTCATTGACCGCCGCTAGAGGCGCTTCCGCACTTCTCACTGTGAAAAGACAGTGAGAAGACGCTGACGTACATAGCAAAGCATTGAGAAAGGTAAGTGATTAACCCCTTAATCCCTCTTGAGCCTGGCGGGAGGGGGGCCATGAGGGTGGGAGGGACCCAAAGACCCTATAGTGGTCCTTTAATTGATACATTGTTGCAATTTCCACCGCACTGGTCTAAGTGTTCGTCTGGGTGTCCGCAATTCCTATGGACAACCACCAGGTGGCGGCCATCTTGTTTGCATGGACCAAAACCGCGAATAGACTTCAGGGGGACTAAGCTGCGAATGCCCTGGAACTATTTTCGGCATGAAAACTTTGTGGTTCCCGGTCGGTCCTCCAGCGGCACTGAGCCGCGATTCTATGGAACTATTTTCGGCTATGGGACCATGCCTGCGGTCGGTAAAAACTATGACTTCCATAAAATTTCTGAACCCCTGAACTAATCTGGGTGATTTTGGGATATGTTGGTCACCCAGATCAGAGCTATTAGAGGATGTAACATTTGTGGGGAAATATGTGTTTTTTCTGCCTGGAGATAATTAAATTGATACAGTATCCGACTCAATTATCTCCCACGCAGGCAGGAAGGATTGTATGTTTGTTATGGGAGTGTCATGCATTTAATCACTGTTCTTATTGGTCTGTGTCCTTGTGTTGGAGTCCCCAACAAGGTCCATGTGGGCATACCCCTTGCATGGGGATTGTCATAAAAGGTCAGTGTGGCACCATTAAAATTCATTCCTACTTAACCCTCAACACGTAGCCTTGTCTCGTGATTGTAGGGAACCGCTATACAGCTATACCTATAGCTCTTATAAGATCTTCACAGCTATACTCTCTTGGAGGAGTGGTCTTCCCACTTAGTCCCTGGATCCAGGACTCTGGTCCAGGGTGGGTAGGGACGGCAACACTCCTACCAAGCTGGGGCGGTTCGTGGGATCTACGGTGCTTATGGTGTCCAGTGCGGTGCTTATGGTCCTCAGCGTCAGCTAGGAAGCATCGATTGACGGGGGTAACCAGTCGGGGGGGCCAGGTGGTCCATCACAATTTACATTTATTATCTTTTCTTCCTTGTGCTATATCTCAATATGTGGGCGCAGCCGTTTTGTTCTTGTCTGCAGTGGTTTCTGCAGATTCTCTTCTGAGGGATTAATTTTACTGATGGATTGTGGGTAAATTCAATTGGCAACTAAAATAGAACCTTGCTTTAAGCTCTGCCTATTGTCAACATGACTGCTATACATAAAGAAAACTAGCCCATGCATTAAAATGCAGTAAAAAGAGAATCATACACATATAGAAGATAAAGTTTATTTTTGGCGACAGAGCTGCTTTAAGAGTGCTATAACTTCAGATCAAATGCTGTCAAATGGGGTGAATAAGATAAGAAGAATAAACAATAATGCACATTCTGTTAGCTGCTCAGTTGTACAAAGATAAGATGCTTTTCATTAGAAGAAGAAAAAATATTAGGTTTCTTTAAAGGGGCACTGCAGGCACCTACACATCCTTAATTATTTAGGCCACAAAGAATAAAATAAATAAGCTGTATTTTATTTTCAAAATGATTGCGTTTTTCTAAGCTTCTGTCCGTTCTCAGAGCTCTCATATTCTCTGGTTTCGTTGCAATGTATTAACTTGGCTCTCCTCAAGCTAAAAGGGTAAACCAGACGTGGACCCGGTGGTCACTATGCTTAAAGGGGTATCAGCTACACCTGGCTGATGAGGCCCAAACAATATTTCTGGGTGCTGTATCTTTCGTGCAGAGAGAACTTGCTGGCATTTTGGTTCTGGACTGCCCTGATGGGTGGAATCAGTCTTATATGCAAATTATATAGGTTCACACTGTAAAGGCACAAGTGAGCAAAAACTATTTTTAACCTAAGCAGGGATTTACGGAAGGCAAGCTATTAAGTTTCTCTAAGTTTTCACAGAGTTCTGCAATGGAACTCATAATGCTAATGCAATGTTTGCTAAAAGGTGGAATCCCCGGCAGTTATAGAACTACAACTTCCATAATGCTTTGCTTAAAGGGACACTTTGGACTTCTAAAACATTTCAGCTTGCTGAAGTGATTTATGTTTGAAGAATGTGTTCACTTTTTTTTCATTTTACAAAAAGTGCAGATTTCCAATAAAAAATGGCACTTTTAAAAATAGACCTTGTTACAGCCCACCGTCTGTTAGACATCCAGTCCTGTTACTTCTTGCTCAGTGGATCTAAACTTAAGAGGGGGGAAATTGGTCAGAGCACCTGCCTTGCAAAGACATCTCATTGAGCTGCATTGGAAAGTCTGTGATTGGACAGCCGCAGAAAGTCTGGGTGGGGGTTGAAGGGGAGGGCTTGCAAAGGCAAAGTTTGTGGAATTAAAACATGCATAATTGAATGCATGTATGTTTTCATTGAGGGTAATGCTACTATACAGTGATGTTTTATTTATCTTTTATTTGGGAAATGGAGTGTCCCTTTAAGGGGATCTACGTAAAAGCCCCTATTGTGAAGTCTGAGGAACAGACCCTTGATTGCTGCTGAAAAAATAATTACCATTTAAATTGGGAAATTTTCCAGACTTTGGAGATATAGGGTATCTTCTCCAAAATGAAAACATTGCTAGGTACATCCTAACCAATAATGGTTAACTATACAGAGAGCCTTAACAGCCAGCAGGCAGGAATGGAATAATGTCCACACGGGAATTGCAATAGAAATAGAAGGGTTGGCATATTCATTTATTAGGCAGTATCTACTCCCAACACAGATGTGTATATTTTTTAATCCAAAGGATTTACATAACTACCTTCCTGTTATATGTAATTATGTCAGAAAGTTGTAAGTGTTTTTTTTTTTTGTTGCTTGATTTTTTTATTTTGCAGAACAGAAAATGGAAACGTCACATTTTCTAGAGCAATTTACAATAAAATATGGAAAACACAAAATAAACATTCAGATGGAACTTTTTCCTTTAACTGCACTGCATCACAAAATTTGACTTGCTGTCACAGAATACTGTCACTACAATACATCATGGGGCTGTCTGCTGTCAGTTTAATAGCTTTCCGTCAGACAAAATCATGAATCCTGCAACCTTTATCGGATCACGTCTAACCCTTTGTGTGCCTAATGCACTGTGCGATAGCTTGGACTGCATGATTTGCAGAACATTTTCAAAAAGGCTTGGCTGCATAGTGGCCAGTACAAACATGTTTTAGATAGGCATCGTCTGCAATGAAAACCAGGCTCAAAGCAGCCAAATGAATACGCTCACAGCATTTATGACAGAGCGAGTAAGACAATGAAATTAACTCTTTGTGCAAGGGATAATGCATATACAACGTGAAAGCTGATCTACAATCAGGAACCAGGAAGATGTGATTCTTACTAAAGAAAAGTGCTACATCTAATAGGTAATGTCCAATTATCCATTATAATATGTAAATACATGTAAAGTAATAATTCCTTTAAACAGGGTTGGTAGATTTTTTAAAAATTTTTTTTTGCAAAGACACCCCGATGTGATATTTTACTTCCATCAATGTTTCTATTGGAAATTGAGAAGATGGACATTTTTTCATATTTAAAGGGACACTGTAGTCACCACAACAACTACAGCTTATTGAATTTGTTCTGATGAGTATAAATCGCTCCCTTCAGACATTGTCATGTAACTACAGTGTTTACATTGCCCCTAGGGAAGCCTCCAAGTGGACACTCCTTAGATGGCTACTGGAGGGGCTTCCTGGCTCAGGGCTGCACAGTAAGAAGCCCTGCCGTTCAGTGTCCCCACACTCTGCATGGAGACGCTGAATTTTCCTCATAGAGATGCATTGATTCAATACATCTCTATGAGGAGGTGCTGATTGGCCAAAACAGCGCTTGCCCAGCCCCCTTGCCAATTTTAGCCAATCCAATGCTTTCCCCATGGGTTTTCACTATAGGGTCAGGAATACATGTTTGTGTTCCTGACCCTATAGTGATCTTCACTTTTCCTGTTGCCACCATGTTAGCCTCTGGCTTCATCTTCACCTCCACAAGCCAAATCACGAACGTATTCTTGGTCATGAGGACAAGTACAAAACTGTGGTCTTTGGAAGGTTGTGTTTGATTCTCCATAGATGTTGTAGCACATGCACATTAGGTTATCATAGGCATTTATTATTATTATTATTATTATTATGTTATTTATATAGCGCCATCAAATTCCGCAGCACTTTAGAGTGGGTGGACGAACAAACATGTAGTTGTAACCAGACAAGTTGGACACACAGGAACAGAGGGGTTGAGGGCTCTGCTCAATGAGCTTACATGCTAGAGGGAGTGGGGTATAGTGACACAAAAGGTAAGGATTGCACATCAAGCTAGAAGATGTCTGTTTCTACCTGTCATAGCTTGCAAAGGCTGATTGGAAGTGGCACAATGTGTCAGTAGAAGTTGCTTCTAGCGCTGCCATATTCTTCCATAAAACAGCATTTACGAAGCATCATGACCAATGCAGCTTAATGTAGTGCTTATGGTGTAAAGATGGAAGAAGTGTAGTCTCAGCCAAACTATTTTATCAGTCTAATAAAAAGTGGGAATTCTCCAGAGCCCGATGAACCTCTCCTGGCAATAATAGGCTCTGAGCACAGGGCTACGGCACATGTCTGTTATATCCAATTGGCATCACCCATTCAGTCAACAGTGATTTGTAATAGCAGAAAGAGCAGCAGCAATTCATGCAACAGCCAAGATGCTGGAGACAGAGCAGGTGTTTTTTAAATCTCGTTTATTAAGTCATTTGAAATGAAAAAATAAATAAAAATGGAGGGTTGGCACCAATAGCCTCCTTGAACTATCATTACTGCAGTAAACTTATGGTTATGTTGTTTAGAGTTCCTTTAAAACCAGAGAAAGAAAAACTGGTGACTCATGTTGTACTGAGTAATTTAAAGTTGCGTTATGTTGTCAGTCCCTTTAAATCATCCTCCAACCCAATTGTGTGTATCCTAATCTATACCACGTCACACATGTTATGTAGAGTATTATCGTGAAAAGATTCACACTACACGGGGAGGTTAGAGTACAGGCAGTTAGCACATACAATATCGCAAGAGAATAAAAGGGTTTCTCAAACCCTTTTTTGTATGAAATAGAATAATGCCCTATTGGCATTATTCTATGTGTCCCCTCCATAATAAATCCTCAAAGAGCATTTTAAAATAAAATTGACTTACCTTAATCCAGCACGGGAGACGCACAGAGGTCCAGTTGATTGGAGGTTTTTACGGGTTTAGAGCACATGGGGGAAGGGAGCAAAGTGAATGCGGGTGATTAAAAAATTATTGAGATATACAAAAATAAGTGGAGCACTAAAATACCTGTACAACTGTAGATACGGTGTATATAGATAATACTGTATTATAGCCTGTAAACAACAGACAACCACATCATAGTGCAGACCAATATGTAATACATATATATAAAAATAAAGAACAATGTGCATATAAAATGTACACTCACAAATATAGAGCCACAGGGTCACCTGGCTCTAGTGTTGAACGCCTTGGGATCTTTATAAGGGGATCCACTGCCCTCTTCTTGTATCCTCCTGTTTTCTTCAACTTCCAAATGGGAGATAAAGATGCAAATGGGTCAATTTTCCATAAATCAGGAAGAAATTTATTGAATAAAATAAACTCAAAATAATTATGACAGATAAAAAACAAAGATTCAACTGAATCAAAATTATATATATAAAATAGTCTATAAAACCAAAACGCGTTTCGCCAGGAGCTGGCTTCCTCAGTTGGTGTAAGTTTTCAAATGGCACTTTTCCTGCTTTTATAAGGGGTAGATTGCTTGATTGTCGGCATCTGTGTGATCGGACGTGGGACGTGTGTTTTGTTGATATCTCCATACCGGCATCCGTAAACCCGGAAGTTCTGTTCGTGGAACGCACACGTGATCGGTTTGTGGAACGCACACGTGACCGGATACCCAGTGTAATATTCAACTTGTCCTCCTATTCGTTCTTCGTGGAACGCAAGTGTTGCGTTCCTACTAATTCATTTGCATAGATATATACAGAACGTCTTTGTATCTAATAAGTCCACAAAACTCGTGATTCAAAATTCATTAAAAAACGAGTGAGAGGAGGGAAAAAAAAAAAGGGGGAAGTATCAAAACAGGATTTGTGAAGCAGATAACTATTATTGATAAATACTTATGAACACTACAAAAACCTTTAGAATCCCAATTCATACAGTAGAGATAAAGGTGCTGGTTTAAAAATAGTTCACAATGACATCCATAATACAAATAAAAAGGATAAGATATAAAATACTAATAAAATTTTGGGAGTGAACCCATTTAGTGTAAATTTACCTGGAATCTTAATTAAAAGGGGAAGGGAAAACTTTATTTCGAGATGGAAATCTTAAAGGGGAAATGATTATAAAAAATGACAAAGCTCGAAATCTAAATTTAACCCAAACGGAACTAAAGTGTTAAAATTATAAATGAATGACATCTCCTCCTTCCCAATTTGTTGTAAGAAATCTCCACCTCTCCACTTCCTTTTGATCAATTTTAATGCACAAAACAAAAGTCCCTGTGGGTTTTGGTTGTGGTACTGTTTGAAATGTTGTGGGACACTGTGGGTTTCTATACCTTTCTTGATATTCCTTATATGCTCAGAAACCCTAATGTGTAAGCATCTTATTGTCCTCCCTATATACATTTTGTTGCAGGGGCATACTAGGAGGTAGATAATGTTTTTAGAATAACAGGTCAATTGATCTCTTATATCGTATTCTTTATCACTAATTTCTTTGGTATTTTTAATATTTCTTTTTTTGCTATTAGTTTCCCTACATGCTAGGCATGATCCACATCCATAAAAACCTTTACTTCTTGTAAGAAAATTGTCACTTTTACTAGAAGGGTCTTTTAAAACACTATTGACTAAAATATGTTTAATATTCCTACATCCCCTATGTACTATTTGGGGTTTGGCTGGTAAAATTTCCTTAAGAATAGGGTCATCCTGTAAAAGGTGCCAATATTTGTGAATGGCATATCTTACTTTTTTATTTTTTGCTGAGTAATTGCAAACAAAAGGAGTCTTGAATTTATTTTTTCCTACATCTTGAGTTTTCTTTTTATTGTAGGAAAGTAGGTCACTCCTTTTCAGTCTCTGAATTTCCTCAATACTTGATTGTAAGCCTTCTTCGTTGTACCCCTTTTCCAAGAACTGACTCTTTATAACTTGTGTCTGTGTTAAAAAATCTCTATCTTGCGTACAGTTCCTCCTTAGTCTCATGAATTGGCTCTTTGGCGCATTAGTGAGCCATGGGGTGTGATGGCAACTTGATAAGTCAATATATCCATTGCAATCCACCTCTTTAAAATAGTTTTTGGTGTGGAGTGTCCCTTCTTCTATAAAAATGTTCAAATCTAAAAAATTGATGTCTGAATTACTGTGGGTGAAGGTGAGTCTGATCCCCCAATCATTATTATTTAAAAAAGTTAAAAAATGTTCTAGACTGGTTTCATCTCCTTTCCAAATAAAAAATATGTCATCAATGAAACGGCGATAGGTAACCAAGTTCGCTGCAAAGTGACTGTGCAAAACAAATGTCTCTTCCCAGTACGCCATAAATAAATTGGCGTAACTGGGTGCGAACTTGGTACCCATCGCCGTTCCATTGATTTGGAGATAAAAACTGTCCTTAAACCAAAAGAAGTTGTTAGTTAAAATGAGGAATATCCCTTCTTTGATAAAATCTATTTGTTCCTGTTTAAAATCAGACCGTTCTAAAAAATATTGCACTGCCTCAATTCCTTTGCTGTGCGGAATAATGCTGTACAGGGAGCTCACGTCACAAGTTACTAATATAAAATTCTCTTCCCATTTAATATTGCTTAAAATCTGGAGGATATGTATTGTGTCCTTCAAATATGTGACATTCTTTACAACTATTGGTTGCAGGAGGACATCGATGTATTCTGATGTTCTTGATGATATACTATCTACTCCAGAAATTATGGGTCTCCCTGGGGGGTCTGTTAAGTGCTTATGCATTTTTGGTAAACAGTAGAACACTGGGATTTGTGGATTCTGAATGTTTAAATATTTAGCCTCTGACTCTGATAAAATTAAATTATCCAATCCTTCTTGAATATATTCCTCAAACTTGATTGCAACTTCCCGGCTTGGATTTGCTGATAATTTCTTATATGTTTGGAGATCCGATAGTAGTCTTTCTGCCTCACCTATATATTTGTCTTTAGATAAGACCACTACCCCCCCCCCCCTTATCCGCTGGCTTAATGATAAGGTCTTTATTCTGTTGTATACTTTTCAAAGTTTTTGTTCCAGTGGAGGAGAGATTTTTCTGGTATTTGTTTGTATGTTTAATCTTACTAACCTCCTTCATCACCATCTTCTCAAAAGTCTGTATCTCACTAGAGATCATGTTTTTCGGGAAAAACTTCGATTTGTCTTTCAGACCACTATGTATAAATGGGGAAATGGCGGTTGGTTCTATTGTGTCATTCCTATTGTGAAAAAATTTTTTCAGACATAATTGTCTAATAAAACGATTAAGATCAATAAAAAATTCAAAAGGTTTAAAATCGGATGTCGGTGCAAACTTTAATCCCTTATTTAAAATTTCTAATTCATTTCTATTCAACTCTTCACCTGAAAGATTGAAAATCCCTTTACATTCTACATCCTCCCTCTCTTCTCCCTGTTGTGTTTCCTTTCCTCCTCGTCTTCTATTTCTCCTTCTTCCCACGATCTTCTCCTCTTGCCCGGTGAGTCCCATTCTCGTGACTCTTGTATCTGTTTGAATCTGGGTTGTGTTGTACTCCCGTGAAAAGGGGAAGTCCTAGGTGAGGTGTTATGTTCTAAAATCTGGAAGCGATTATAGGTAGTTGGGCGTCGGTCTTCTAATGTATTCTTTTGTCTTCTTGGCGACTTCTGGTTGTTCTTTACAGGATGTTGGCGATTTTCTGGGACACTGGCAACTACCTCACTATAGCTTCTAACATAATCACTTTTTCTGGAATCCTGCCTAAAAGTGTTGCCATTATGTGAGGAATGAGTTCCATATCTCTCTCCTTGTCTTTTGAATTCTGGATTCGCTGTATATTCACTTCTACCCTCTATTCTCTTGTAATTGGTATGGTATCTATCATTTCTTTGGAATTGCGAGTACCTCTGACTTCTATTCCTCTGTGGATGGTAGTTCTGTTGGTAATATCTCTCTTTACTAGGGGATCTTTTTCTTCCATTCTGTCTCTGACGACTTTGCGTTCTTCCCCTATATTGTTTATTGAAACTCTCTTTTTTCCTATTGTTCCTTACATTGCCTGTTCTATAGTCTTCTAGGTCTCTCAAATATTTACGTCTCTTGGTATCTATCACTTCTCTCTCTGTTTTATCTATTTTTCTTTTTATCTCTACAATAGTCTCATTGAATGTTTCAGGACTAGTGGTGTCACTTAGGCCTTTTTTGGAATTTTTTATTTCCTCATCCAGCTTGGTCAGGTTTTCTTCTCTCCTTGCTACTATATACCCCATCAAGCTGAATGAGAAACCATCCAGGAGTTTGTTCCAACCCTCCATAAAATACTTATCCTCTCGATCGAAAGAGGGATCTTTGGAGAATCTTAAGCCTCTAGGAGTGATTTTCTCTTTCACGTATTTTTTTAGGGTTGCAATTTCCCACTTTGATTTCATCTCTTTGATCAAAGCTTTCTCTAGTTGGTATTTATACATATCTTTATCAACATAGACAGTATCAGTGTTCTCTTCTGTCGTTTTGGAGAACACTGAATCTATGTTATCTATCATATAGTTCCTTTTATCTAGGAATGACATGTTGAACTAGTGGGTGTACACAAAGGGAAAACAAAGAACACTATATATAAACAAAGTAAGTGCACACTCCACCAGAAAGGTAAAATTAGGCTCTACACTTAAGTGAAGGATTCCCTTAATCTTCACAAATAACACACAAAGATATACAAAAATAAGTGGAGCACTAAAATACCTGTACAACTGTAGATACGGTGTATATAGATAATACTGTATTATAGCCTGTAAACAACAGACAACCACATCATAGTGCAGACCAATATGTAATACATATATATAAAAATAAAGAACAATGTGCATATAAAATGTACACTCACAAATATAGAGCCACAGGGTCACCTGGCTCTAGTGTTGAACGCCTTGGGATCTTTATAAGGGGATCCACTGCCCTCTTCTTGTATCCTCCTGTTTTCTTCAACTTCCAAATGGGAGATAAAGATGCAAATGGGTCAATTTTCCATAAATCAGGAAGAAATTTATTGAATAAAATAAACTCAAAATAATTATGACAGATAAAAAACAAAGATTCAACTGAATCAAAATTATATATATAAAATAGTCTATAAAACCAAAACAACGCGTTTCGCCAGGAGCTGGCTTCCTCAGTTGGTGTAAGTTTTCAAATGGCACTTTTCCTGCTTTTATAAGGGGTAGATTGCTTGATTGTCGGCATCTGTGTGATCGGACGTGGGACGTGTGTTTTGTTGATATCTCCATACCGGCATCCGTAAACCCGGAAGTTCTGTTCGTGGAACGCACACGTGATCGGTTTGTGGAACGCACACGTGACCGGATACCCAGTGTAATATTCAACTTGTCCTCCTATTCGTTCTTCGTGGAACGCAAGTGTTGCGTTCCTACTAATTCATTTGCTCATTTCGTTCTGTATATATCTATGCAAATGAATTAGTAGGAACGCAACACTTGCGTTCCACGAAGAACGAATAGGAGGACAAGTTGAATATTACACTGGGTATCCGGTCACGTGTGCGTTCCACAAACCGATCACGTGTGCGTTCCACGAACAGAACTTCCGGGTTTACGGATGCCGGTATGGAGATATCAACAAAACACACGTCCCACGTCCGATCACACAGATGCCGACAATCAAGCAATCTACCCCTTATAAAAGCAGGAAAAGTGCCATTTGAAAACTTACACCAACTGAGGAAGCCAGCTCCTGGCGAAACGCGTTTTGGTTTTATAGACTATTTTATATATATAATTTTGATTCAGTTGAATCTTTGTTTTTTATCTGTCATAATTATTTTGAGTTTATTTTATTCAATAAATTTCTTCCTGATTTATGGAAAATTGACCCATTTGCATCTTTATCTCCCATTTGGAAGTTGAAGAAAACAGGAGGATACAAGAAGAGGGCAGTGGATCCCCTTATAAAGATCCCAAGGCGTTCAACACTAGAGCCAGGTGACCCTGTGGCTCTATATTTGTGAGTGTACATTTTATATGCACATTGTTCTTTATTTTTACATATATGTATTACATATTGGTCTGCACTATGATGTGGTTGTCTGTTGTTTACAGGCTATAATACAGTATTATCTATATACACCGTATCTACAGTTGTACAGGTATTTTAGTGCTCCACTTATTTTTGTATATCTTTGTGTGTTATTTGTGAAGATTAAGGGAATCCTTCACTTAAGTGTAGAGCCTAATTTTACCTTTCTGGTGGAGTGTGCACTTACTTTGTTTATATATAGATTAAAAAATTATTGCATGGATTGGGAGAAGCTGTTAAGACAGATATAAAATATGCACAGAATTCATAATAGGCAGCTTGAAACACAGTTCGGGTCTGCCTAGATCACTTGTTTTAGGGGTGCAACTTGCCCCCGGCACACAATTAAAAATATCTAAAAACACTGCACATCCAGACTCCTACTCCTACCACCATAGCCATATCAAAAAGCAGTACTGGTCATGGTGGTTGGAGTAAACGTATAAGAAGAAATATGTGTGAATTCTAACTTTTCAAATAATCAGAAATCTCAGACACTAAGAACATGAACCAGAAGAATGGTAATAACTAACCCCTTCATGTCAGATAACTTGACAGGACTGTCATGATATAAAGGGATAAAGGGATTTGCTTAGCCACTAGTAAATATAAGGTTAAATATAACGGCTGAACAGAACAGTGAGCACGCAATGAAATCTGTTTGAATAATTAAGTGTTTTATTTTCTGTGTACCTGGGAAGATTTTGTTACAGACTTCTGGCAAGGAAACCTGTCTGAGTTTTCTGGATAAGTACTGCTAATTTATTAATCGGCCCATCAATTAATTAAATAAATTGTTAGGTCAGACACACTTGAAGAGGTATAAATCAACATCAATTCCTATGCTACCACTACTATATATCTCGGCACAGAGGTACCCATTGAAAGACTTTCTCTAAACTCTGCAAAATACTCTGTTTAGAATAACCTGGCTGGGTACCAGGAAGAAATTAAAGTGATTGTGATGTGAAAGTTCCATGCAGACTGTTGCCATGAGATTACTGATTATATCAGTACTAATATTCTAATATTACAATAATATCTTCATGATATTATTGAAAAGATCTTGTATAGATCCAAAATTTAAATATTTCCTTTACATGCACAGTATATGTATTTAATTTAATAACCAAAATATATTAATTCTCATCTCAATATATTTTCTCTCTGCTGGCAGCTTAATCTCTTCTCGATGACAATCATTTGCAAGCTGATTCATATTAATTGATATATTACAAACATATTAAAGGGACACTACATGCACCATAACTGTTCATCTTATTGAAGTTGTTATAGTGACTGCAATCACCTGGCGCTGTTCTTCACACACACAGGCACATATACAGACATACTGGCACACACACAGACACACTGATAGACATACTGACACTCACACACAGATACATACACAGACAGACATACTGACACATACACTGAAACACACACAACACAGGCACATACACTAAAAAACATACTGACACACAGACACACAGATACATACACTGTCAGACATACTAACAGTGTGTGTGTCGGTGTATCTGCATGTGTGTCAATGTGTACCTGTTTGTCTGAGCATCTGAGCACCAACACTCCTGCATTCAAACTTCAACATTAAAAACAAACACAATCCTGCATTGAAACGTCAACACTAAATACAAACAAACTCCTGCATTAACCCCTTAACGCCTTTACGGCGTTCTATGCCGTCGCGGCTTTAAAGGGCTTTAAAGCCGTTGCGGCGGCATAGAACGCCGTAACGGCTGAAGCCCCCAGGATGTACTGTGTACTTACCTCCGCCGCGATCCTCTTCTGGGGGGCTGCCTGAGAGCCCAGGCAGCCCCCCTCCGGCAATTGAGGCCCCCGGGGGCCATGTGATCGCTCTCAAAGAGCGATCACATGGCCCCCTATAGCTGGCTATGGATCTGCCAGCAGGGGGACTGTCTAAAATATTAGACAGTCCCCCTGCTGGTAGGAAAGTATAAAAAAATAAATAAATACACATGTTAAAATAAAATACAAGTATTTATATATATATATATAATATATGTATATATATTATATATATAATATATATACATATTATATATATGTAACCTCATACAAAGTGTATTTTAATATTAATATATATATATATATTAGTATTAAAATACACTTGGAATGACGTAACATATATATATAATATGTATATATATTATATATATATATATAATAGATCTACATATATATATATATTATATATATATACGTATAATTAAAATAATAAACAAGATAAATAATTAAATAAAATATTGAAACAAAATTTAAAATAAATTATATATTCATATGTAATTTCATTCTAACTGTATTTTGTTATTAATATATATATATTGGAAACAGAATACACTTAGAATGACATTCTATATATATCTATCTATATATAAAATACAAATAACCGCAAATATATATATATATATATATATATAGATAATTACATAAAAGATTACATTAGTATACACGTAGAATTTAAATACCTATAAATGCATATATATTAAAATTCTACGTGTATATTTAAGTAATTTTTTAACATAATTATGTCATTTGATTAATTAAAATTTGATTGACATGCCTGACAACACAGGGAGAAAGTGCAGAGAATTTAATTCGCAAGCACTATATTTGACCCTGTAACTCTCCAAGACAACATAAAACCTGTACATGGGGGGTACTGCTTTACTCGGGAGACTTCGCTGAACTCAAATATTAGTGTTTAAAACTGGTAAATTGTATTACAACGATGATATTTTAAGTAAAAGTGACGTTTTTTGCATTTTTTACAAACAAACGGCACTTTTATGGACTATATTATTGTTGTAATATGTTTTACTGTTTTAAAACACTAATATTTGTGTTTAGTGAAATCTCCCGAGAATAACAGTACCCCCCATGTACAGGTTTTATGGTGTTTTGGAAAGTTAGAGAGTCACATATAAGGCTTGCATTTCATTTTTTTTACATTGAAATTTGCCAGATTAGTTATGTTGCCTTTGAGACCGTATGGTAGCGCAGGAATAAGAATTACCCCCATGATGGCATACCATTTGCAAAAGTAGACAACCCAAGGTATTGCAAATGGGGTATGTCCAGTCATTTTTAGTAGCCACTTAGTCACAAACACTGGCCAAATATTCGTTTTTTGCTTTTTTCAAACAAAAACAAATATGAACGCTAACTTTGGCCAGTGTTTGTGACTAAGTGGCTACTAAAAAAGACTAAACATACCCCACGTTCAATACCTTGGGTTGTCTACTTTTTCAAATGGTATGCCATTATGGGGGTAATTCTCATTCCTGGGCTACCACACCGTCTCAAAGGTAACATTACTAATCTGGCAAATTTCAATTTGAAAATGGAACGTTCTATATTTGACCCTGTAACTTTCCAAAACACCATAAAACCTGTTAATGGGGGGTACTGTTGTACCCGTGAGACATCGCTGATTACAAATATGTGCATTTTGTTGCAGTAAAACCTAACAGTATTATGACATTTACAGCAAAAATGTGAGGCGGAACTACAAATTAAAAAAAAAAATCAAATTTCTCACAGTTTTTTAAATTTTATTCATAATAAATTGTTTCATATATAAATATTTTATATGAAATGAAAGCCCTGTTTCTCCTGAACAAAATGATATATAATAAGTGTGGGTGCATTTAATATGAAAGAGGTGAATTACGGTTGAACAGACATATAGCGCAAATTCCAGTTTTTGTTTACGTTTTGTTTTGATCAGAACGTGCACTATTGACTCCGTCCTGAAGGGGTTAAAACGTCAACACTACATACAAACACACCTCTGTGTTAAACACCAAAATTATATGTAAACACAACCCTACATTCAAAAACCAACACTACACATAAATGCTTGCATTCAAACTCTAATACCACATACAAGCCCATTCACACAAACACACTCCATATAAAAATGTGCTAAGTACAACCCTGCAAACTTGATAGAGCCCCGGTTGACAAAGCATTGTTGGAGTTGCATGACAGATAGGGTTCTACCTTTTGTCCAACCTTGCAATTAAGGGGCCCGATAAATTCTTGCACCAGGGCTCTCTTTCTGTTTGAGTTCCGCCACTGCGCTGGGGTGGAAGGCGCGATTTCATGCCAGGGAGTGGGACCCAAGCAAATGCTTGCTCAGCGTCCAATCAATATTAAAGACGGCCCTGGTGGTTGTTATTGGCTGAGAGTGTTAATGCATTCAGCCTATCACAGTGCACATTGCAGGTATAAACCTAAAGTCTAAAGGTTTGGCTACAAGGAATTGTATGATTTTGCCTTAGCCATACATCCAATCAGGGCCGGCCCAAGGCATTGTGCAGCCTGGGTCCATAGATGAAATACTTCCCCTCCACCAACCCCCAAAAATACATGCTCTCCAAAACATGCTTGCATCCATTAATGTATGCAGTATGAAATGAATGCAGTGTCTGAGCTTGTGTATTGTATGCAGAGTGTGTAATGGATGCAGTGTCTGTGCTTGTGTACTGGATTAGTGTGTGTAGTGCTAGCAGTGTTTGTGTAGTGGATGCCGTGTGTGTGTTTGTGTACTGGATGCAGTGTGTGTATTTCTGTTGTGGATGCAGTGTGTGTATTTGTGTTGTGGATGCAGTATGTGTATTTGTGTACTGGATTCAGTGTGTGTATTTCTGTTGTGGATGCAGTGTGTGTATTTGTGTACTGATGTAGTGTATGTATTTGTGTTGTAGATGCAGTGTGTGTATTTGTGTTGTGGATGCAGTGTGTGTATTTGTGTAATGGATGTAGTGTATGTATTTGTGTTGTGGATGCAGTGTGTGTATTTGTGTACTGAATGTAGTGTGTGTATATGTGCTGTGGATGCAGTGTGTGTATTTGTGTACTGGATGTAGTGTATTGGCTGTGGGGAGGGATGTAGTTTTTTAATGTATTCTCCCAATCCCTGCCTCTAACCTGTGGGCAGGAAGGGGGAACATGAGATTCCCTCGTGGTCCAGTGGCACAGGAATATTTCTTGTGAAGAGCGGGGCCAGATATCTAATTCTCCACCTCCTCCATCAGCTACTTGGCCATGGCAACACTCCGGCATGCATTGCTTGCAGCGAGGAATGAAACCCATGCAATGCTCCTGCGGCTCGGCAGCGGAAAAGACTGAATGCTGCAGGAGATGAAGAATCAGATCTCTGGGACCCCTCCTTATAGGATAAAGTAGCAGGTGCACAGAGATCTATATATATTGTTACTCACTATACGTATATGCAAATAGGGGGCACAGCACGTTAGTTAAAGGAACGGGGCGGCATAATCCTGCCCCAGTCAAAGTGCCGCCTGGAGCCATGGTCCCACTGGGTCCAATGGTTGGGCCAGCCTTGCCTTCAATATATACATATGGCATGCAGAACTTGAAAAATAACACAATTTCTTAATTTCTCAATCGTTTTTAAGATTGTATTCATATTAAATTATGCTTCATATATGAATATTAGATGTGAAATAAAAAGCCCTGTTTCTCCTGAACAAAATAATATATAATAAGTGTTGGTGCACGCAATATGAAAGAGGTAAAATATGGTTGAACAGACTTATAGCGTAAATTCCATGTTTTGTTTTGATTAGAACGTGTACAATTGCCTCTGTCCTTAAGGGTATGACCAATTCAATGAGATGAAATGGTTACAGTGCCTGCAGTGAGGCTTTAATTATTCAGTAACTCAATTTTGTTTTTTTTACTGGAGCTAAAGCTTATATGTTTATGTATTGATTGGAAAGAGTTTTCAGCTGGCATATTTCCCTTCAGTCCTGCTGTCAGTACCATGGACAGTTACAATGACACTATAGGAAAGTGTATGGACGTAGTCATTTGTAGAAAATCTAGAACATTGCTTTTGGCATTCCAAATGACCAGAGGAACAATCTTATTATGAATGAGGAGGTTGTGGTGGTGTAACCAGAGTGAGGACATACATACTAGGACATTCTTAGATGACTTCAGAAACTTTAAGTAATTTCACTTTACAATTTTTTTTTAAATATCTTATTTATACATACTAGTTCCTCTACACATTTATTGGGGACATTAGAAAAGATGAACAAAGGTTATGCATATAGAGAAACATATAGGGGGTTTATTCACTGAACATCATTGTATATTCTTTTTTTTTTTTTGACAATCTTTATTTATATGTTTTTTTTAGTAGACCACAAGGCAGGCATACCAGATATACAGATATAATATAATAAATAGCGTGTAATGGCTGACCAGAAACCTCATGCAGTCAGGACTGCGGTGACCCGCAGTGACACCGCTTATATAATGTACGTGTGAGTCGCTGCAACAGGGGTATTATGGTCCGAAAGGCCAAATCCAGGTCATATGGTAGTTCTACCTGCTATGTTTCCATTTAGTATTTCCATCTGATTGAGCTTCCCAGGATGGAGAAATCACACGTGTCTAGCTACCAAGCAGAGTAGGTGAGGTATGATCTTATGTCAGCGTCTGTCAAGTTTGATCAGATATGCGTTACCATCCGGTGTTGTGTCTATCTAATATTTATGATGTGCATAGTGGGTGGGTGATAGAGAAAGGGAGGGGCAGGTATTGGGGGGGAAGAGAGGCAGAAATACGAGAGAATGGGGAGGAAGGAAAGAGAGAGAGAAGGAGGAAAAGAAAAAAAGGGGGGGTGGGGTGGGGAAGCAAAGGAGGGTCTTTGCTGCTCCGGGCCGAGCTCCAGCGTCATTGTCTCCACTTCCATTCGTGCGCAGTTCCATTTCACGAGCTGTCCTGCTCTTGTGATGGTTTTGTTGGACCCTCGGGGAATCCGATCTTAGGTCTGTGGCAGTGATCCACCCCATTGGGTGATTGCATTATTATCTTAGGCGGGTCTACTTTCCATGTCCGCTATTTCCTTGATCAAGCTAAGTATCCTATGACAATATGGTGCTATCTCCGGGCAGGACCACCAGATGTGTAGGGTGTCCCTGGTTGGCGTCCGCATCTCCAGCACATTTCAGGAGTGGTCAGGAAACATTGTATGAAGTCAGGCCGGGGTTCTGTACCAGCAAGTGATACGTTTATAATTGATCTCTTGTATTTTAGTGTCAATCGTTCCTTGGTGAGCCAGTTCATGTTATCTTCTCCAACTGGTTATCAGTCAGCGAGACCCCCATGTCCTTTTCCCACGCCGACATGTAGGCCATTGGTATCGGTTTGATGGCTGTCAAGAGTAGAGTGTAGAGGAATGTTATTCCATGACTTAAGTGTGGTGCAGAAGCTCTCAAATGTGGTGAGATATCTGCGTAAGAGGTGCATAACCATAACGAAGGAACACAACTGAACAGAACAAGCGCTAAAGGGAACTGAAATAGAAACCACGATAGGGCAAGGTACTAAGGGAAAAAGGTGAGTATAAATACCCTAACATTTAATTTGATTGGCCCTGTTTCAGATTTCGGCTCCCACTGTCCCTTTAAGAGCGCGCCCGAGACACGCGGCGCGCTCTTAGAGTCAGGCGGAACACGTGACCACTTCTCGCGGTTACTGCCCGCCTTTCTAGTATTGCCGTCGGAGGAGCCGCACGCGGCTCGTGCAACAGCAGGACTACACGCGGCGCGAACAGAGGACCCAGGCCGGCCCCTGGATAGGGTAAGTACCGCTACACCGGTATAGAGCCAAAATTTTGCACTATTTGGTAATAGGGCTCTCTCTTCAAGAAGCGCATTTAGGGGTTTGAGGGCGGGACCCTCGCTCCATTGATGAAAATATAGCCAGTACGAATTTGTAAGTCCTTTCAGGTCCGAGGGTCCACCAGCTACCTCCAGGTTTGTGTAATAGGGCTCCTAGGGGAGGATAGTTGGAGCGTTCATCTAACTGAGCACCAGACTTTTAGGGTTGCGCTAATGAGAGGATAGTCCAGGGCAGTCGTGTTCTTGGCAGGGCGGGATGGTGCCGCTCATTTGAGCCTTCTCCAGTGATATCCAAAGTTCACTGAGCATCATATTATATTCAAACCTGCTATATTTAGCTGACAAATTAGCAAAAAAGTGAATTCTGAAAAATTCTCCTAGTCAGCTATGTGTACAGCTTGGCTCTATTTGCCCACATTTTGCAACTCATAATTCAATTGACTCCAATCCATTGTCAAGTACACACATATCATATTATAAGTATAAAGGCTGTGACGATGACAGATAAGAGAGTTTTGCCTTGTGCGCTTCTAGTTTTTCTTTTGACAATCCAAAAAGGTAAGGAGCAATGAATGCAAAGACCTACTGTACAAACCCGATGCTTAAAGCTACACACATGTAATGAACATAAGAGTGATGGGAGACCTAGGTAGTCACACTGGGCTTGTTACAATGTCTTGTTCGGCTGCTACTTACACGGAAATTCCACTGTTATTTATTCTTTTTATTATCGATTTATTATTGATTCTATTTTAAATAGTGTACCTTGGCTGCTTTGCTATCAGGCTTTCTTCCAAAAACTCTACGACGCTACATCCTGACTAACGCCTGTGTGGTAACAAGACAATTCTATTAATTTTATCGCAGGCCACAGACATGTCTTCATTCCATTTTCTTTCCATCAGTGTCTTTGGCAAAGGATCCCACAGGCTTGTATCAAGAGAGAAAATAAAAAGATGATACATTGCAATGCATTGCAACGTGTTCTCTTTGCGTATCTGTGACAAATGTAAAGTCAGGTATGTCTAATTGTAATCTGTACTTTGCTGTACGCCTCCCTCAGTCCTTGAATAAACACTCTCTATATGTGATGCTGCCTTCAAAAGATTTTAATGAGAAAATAAGACTGGCGCTGGCAAGAAATATACAATCTTCATCATTTTCTTTTATAAAGTGACAAGATATTGTACAGTTTATATCTGCAAAGGCTGCTACAAGGTGTCCGACATAGAACAATGATTAAACACTGGGGCATACGCAGATGTGGTTATATGTTTACAGGAGCGATAATGTCCATGGATACTTTATAGTTTATAGTATGAAAACATCTAGAGAAGCCAAGGATAAACATTTCTCTTAGAAGCACCACTTAACGTATTGAGCAACATGCCGTATACATTTTATTGACCTGCCTGTCCTTGAATCGACTGCATTCTAGTCAACAAGCTCACACAACACTGGGCACAAAAGACAAATATAAATACAAAGAGGAATTCAGCCTCTGCCCACAAGTGCTTGAGACAAGGTACTTAGAGGTCAATGTTGCTTGTGTGCAAAACAGTTTAAAAAACAACTTACACAAAGTCACATAAGCAGAGCAGAATTTCCCATAAGGTCATGGCCTCAAGGCAGCAGTACCAGTGGGAATATAAAAGATCTCCCTCACAGGCCAGTGCATTCTCATGACTTAGGAACTCCATGGAGCTTGCAGTCTGCATGCCCGGAGGTGCAGACTGCATGGTTCCCATAAGCATTGTCATAGGTTATCAAGGCAATGCTCTGTTGGAAATAGAAGAACAGATGATGCACCCATTGGACCAAAACAGTTCCTATTCCACAAACACACAATGGCCTCTACTGCCCCTAAACACATACTACAGCCCCAATTTCCCAAACAGATACACTACAGTCAAATTTACACCACCACCCACTAACCCTAATGTCCCCCCTGCAAATATTACAGCTCCAATTGTCCCCACTATGCCCTCCAATCATACACCAAAGCCCTATCCCTCCAAACACACGACACAGACCCTATCCCACTAACCATACACACTACACACTACAAAAAGGGATATCCACACACATAACCCCACAAAAGCCTCAAATGCAGAATCTGTCTCCCACGCACAACTATACAAGCACCCTCCACCCACATGCACAGCCAGACAAGAAGCATTTCCATAAACAAGCAATACAGACACTCCTCACTTATCAACCGGGTTCCGTTCTCACGACATCTTTGCTTTCTAACAAACCTGTGTCTTATCTACACTCATGTCGCTTTAACCCCTGTATCACAACTCAACTTTGAATTCTATGTGTCGTCTTGCTCAGAAATGCTTCAGACTTGAGAAAGGGAGGTTCTCCCGAAAGCTTGTCATTAAAAAATTCTGTCAGTCCAATAAAAAAGGTATTACAAGATACGAATTTTATCTGTTTATTTACATCTACATCACTGGACTAATACGGCTACAATCTCTACTTGAAAAATATATATATATACACATATATATATATATATTTGTAGTCGGGGCAATATAGCCGTATACAGAAATCTAGCATATAATAACCATAACATCAATGAGTTGGAACCAGTCGGTTGCGGTGTGCCGGAACCGACAAAGCAGTAGGCCTGTAATAAAAGTGGGCCTACCTTAGAGGGTGTTTGTTAATAGAGGGAGTGGTGGGTGGGGTGACTCACCAGACCAGTAACGCTAAGGTGGGAGTGGATTGGTAGCCCTTTTAAAGAGAATTCAAGCCCCTTCCACAACTACAGGCCAAGCCTTCAAATTTGTAGTTGGGGCAATATAGCCATATACAGAAATCTAGCATATAATAACCATAACATCAATGAGTTGGAACCAGTCGGTTGTGGTGTGCCGGAACCGACAAAGCAGTAGGCCTGTAATAAAAGTGGGCAAAAATATACCATAAGACATAATACGGTAACCAACTTCTTCTTTATTTAGATAAGTCACAGAAGGCTTGTCTTAATTCTTTAACGGGATTAGGTATGTAGAGTGTGTAAGCGGAGGATTTCCAGCATCCCATTGTCTTGATAATATGCGGGGGTATGTGATTAGCAGATGCTGTAGATGCTGCCCCGATTCGGAAAGAATGACTTGAGAAATGACTGGGGTTTAAGCCGAGCCTAGTCAGTAGTAGACGTACATAAAGCATAAACTTTGTTGTAGTCAGAATGTTACCATGCAGTTCGAGCAAAGGTTGTAAAGGTTGTTTGCGGAGTGAAAGAAGATAAGCGTCAAAAACTTGTACAGGGCACCATTTATTATGAGTAGGATACAAGGGGATTGTAATAGTATGACCTACGGCGCTGGTTTTTGATTGTTTTAAAATTAGTAGGTAATGGTCGTTATGTTTTTGCAAGTCCATAGTTCTTAGGTAGTCGGGGGTTGTAATGGTCTTAGTCGTGAATTCGTTGGGTCGGAGGAACCCATAAAAGGCTAAATATATAGCTGTCTTTATTACGGTATTAGTCCTGGGCTTGAAAGGAGAAGAATATAATAAATTGATTAGTGAATGGAATATGTTGTTGTCTATGGGTAGTCTCTGTGAGGGGACATGTGCGTCCAATTTTTTAATGCCTTTAAGTACTGTCTTAATTTGATATGAGGACAGGAAACCTGTAGCGTTGGGTTGTTGGATAAGCATGTGATGTTGAATGCCAGTAAGGTACAGTTTTATCGTGTTAAATGATAGTTTAAGGTTAATGTGGCAAAAGGAAGTGAAACCCAATATTGATTCGAACGTGAACATGTCGTGGATGTGGAATTCAGTAATGAATTTCTAGAATATGTGGAACGCCCTATCGTATGTGTTTCTAGTGTTTACTGAAAGTGCGAGGTGAGAAATGTGACGAGCGTGATCTAACAAAGCTTTTAATCCATTATCATGTCTTGGAAAAGAGGGGCTGGAGTTGCCAGTCTTGAGGCGGTGGGTAGTGTCATGAAGAAATCCTGAAAACGAAATCGAGACAAGTGATCAGCACCGGTGTTTGTGCACCCTGGAACGTGAATACATGTAATAAAGAATTGACAGGTGGCCGCTACCCATGTGAGCCGTCTTAAGAGTCTCATAATTACCAAGGATGCTGACCGGCCTTTATTGACAATATGGCATGTAGCCATATTATCCGAATAGCATCTAACCATGTGACCAGACCAATGTGGTCCCCAGGCAATGGCCGCCGCCACGATGAGGTACAGTTCAAATAAAGCTGAGGTCTCTGTGAATCTAGGTAGTGATTTGACCTCTGTTGGCCATGGTCCCCAAAGCCATAGATCTAAGGGATGCAGGGCTATTCACATCTGTACCAGGACCAGGGGTAGCAGGCCTAGCGGGTGTGCTAGGTAGTGAAAGTTCCTCAGGGATATCAGGAGTTAGTGACATAACTGAAATTATAAAATGGTATAATCAGTCGTATGTAATGAGTTTTTTGGATGGGTACTGGTGGGCTAGCTAAAAACCAAGCGGCGAAACAATTATGCTTTTTGGGCGTGACAGATGAGTCCCTGCTAGTTGCCAAGTGGCTTGAGAGGCACTATCTATGCGTGGGCCCGAGGGGAAGTTTTGAGGCCACCGAACGTTGTGGCAGGGTGTTGGCCTCTCGGTGTCAATTAAAGCATAAGAAAGAATGGGAGTGGCAGGTGAGGCCCTCTCTTTGTATTGTTGCGAGGCGGCTAGCTATGATTTGGCCCGAGGGGCGTAGTACCTCCGAGTATGAGGATGGGGATGTTGGCCTCGCAGGACCACTAGCCTATGGATTAAGACCAGAAGAATTTACCTAATTGGGCCACATAACCTAGGACCAGTACCCCTTAAAGCATAGAAAGTAATGGGTTCTGGCGTAGTACCTGATATGTGAGTCAGGCCGAGCTGTCAATGAAGAGGTAAACAGTGACTGTGATAGTATAGAGTAGTTGACCTGTGGGTATAAGATGATATATACATTTCTGAATATAAAGTAGTGGTTTGGCCAGATCGTGGGCCCTAAAATCAGAACCTACCCGACACTCTGCAGAGGGGATTTAACCAAGAGAAAGTGACGGCTTCCTTGCTTGTAAAAGCTACCGTCCAATGAATGATAACCTAGAAGAGTAAATTACACACTTAACTAATTTCATAGGTATTGTTGGCCTTTACATGACTCATAATTAAATTCCAACCAACCTAGAAAGTAAATATAATTGATACAGATGTCAGAATTCACAAATCCTAGTACGAATGCCTGGTAAGAAAAACCTGTGGGAAAAGATCAGGGAAATCAGGACACCAATCTAGGTTTTAACATTATATACATTTATAGTAGAATTTATGAGTGACTGTAATATCGTTTGTGACCAGTAGGGGCGAAATTCCCCTGGAGTACTGGTTGAAATTCGTGCTTATTCCGTGAGTAGTTGCATGAACTAGATGGAGTATAGATACATACGAATAGATACATTTAATTGAAATTTGAACCGCAAAGAAATTGTTATGTGTATAACCGAATGCTAGCGCTCGTTAGTTTAAGTGATATGAACATTTGCGAGTGGCTAAGGGATTTTAGCCGAGCGGCGTGCTGTATTTAAACGAAAAAGTACCGAACGCGGGTTGAAACGAACGTGGCTCCGCCGTGTAAAGCGGGAAGTTTGCAGCGGTTGCTTTACGGCGGGCCTAACTTACGATTTTTGCGGCAGCAAGTAACGAACGAGCTGTGCGGACACCGGCGGCGGGAAGATGAGCCAGGGGAGCACCGGACCACCCAGGAGAGCACCGGACCAGGAGACCACGAGGAAACAGGTAAGAAAAAATCCAAGATGGCGGTCTGAACCGGATCTAAACGTTTCAGACTCGCCAGACCAGTAACGGTAAGGTGGGAGTGGATTGGCAGCCCTTTTAAAGGGAATACAAGCCCCTCCCATAACTACAGGCCAAGCCTTCAAATATATATTACAAATAAAGATGCTTGGCACTCCTCCCTTAAGAAAATATAACACATATAGTGCCTAGGTGTAATTCCATGTAATAAATACAAAAAACTATGTTTAGGGAGCACTTCAGGTCTGAAAATGTTGAAAAAAAAAATTTTTTTGGTATGTTTCAATGCAATTAGCTATGGATATTATCGAATCAACGTTTCGCGATTCAATATTTTTAGATATATATATATATATATATATATATATATATATATATATATATATATATTTAGCACAAGTTGAAACTGTCATTTATTTACTTGTGTGCATAAAATCCAATCAGGTATATATTCACTTAGACTAGCATACAAATGCAAAAATAAAATTAAAAAAAATGAAACAGAAGACAGAGTGCAACTGTTTCAAACATCAACATGAAATCACCAAGTATTATGTGCAAACACCACAGTTACATGTATCTGATCATCCATTCAATGCAATATAGACATTAATAATAACATTTTGTCAATTCACAAAATGCACATATATCGATTTAGAACACATACTGTCTAGTACTACAATTTCCTAATCTGCTGGTATCCAATTTTTTCCAGGCGTGTTCTCCTTATCTATTCAACCACTCCTTCAATACCTAGCTTGTCAGCTCATTCTCTACAGTACTGCTCATTCTGTAAGGATATCTTGAGGCCTTATCATGGGATCACTATTCTTTTTTTCTCCATATACACTTGGTTGGCAAATAATTTAGCTCACTGTTGGCATCACAAGTCAGCCTTATGCAGATACAATACAACTATATATTTTACTCTTACACTTGACAACCAGTCTCAAGTCCCTGGTTGTCTTTTTCTATTCTGATAGGGTTGGAACATCACGGCTGGTTCATCAAAATGTCATTTTAAACAGGCTCAATTTTCAATCACAGGCTGTGACATCAGCACTCAGCAAAGCACAGAAATACTCGATACAGCGATTGCCTTGTTTTTTGTGTTTACTATTTTTTTTTAACCTGTGCAATTTTGCAGATGTTTATTTTACTGCATTGTCAAATCATGTTCTCATCTGTTACTTCTCAAAATAAATTTTCTTAGAACCTTCATTTTATTGTTGCCTTTACGGAGTTCATAATAAAAAATAAAAAAATATATATTTTTTTTTAAAGTGGTTCTCAGATATCACCCACCACACTCCCACATACTTTCAATAGCTTCAAGGTACGTTTTACAGTTTTTTATTGTAAAAGTCCTCACATGGCCTCTGCTCTCATGATAAAAATTCAGTTCTTTAACCCCTTAAGGACACATGACATGTGTGACATGTTATGATTCTCTTTTATTCCAGAAGTTTGGTCCTTAAGGGGTTAAAGGGAAACTATAGGCACCAAAACAGCTTTAGCCTAATGAAGCAGTTTTAGTTTAGTGTATGGATCATACACCTGCAGTCTCACTGCTCAATTCTCGGGCATTTAGGAGACGCAGGGAGCCATGCACAGTGCTGGAAAAAGCTTAGTAAAGCTAATAAAGATGCATTGAATAAATGCATCTCTATGTGGAGTGTTCAGCATCTCCATGCAGCGCTGCGTAGTGCTAGACTAGCAAGCTCCTCTAGTGGCCATCTGAGTGACTGCCACTAGAGTTGTTTCTAGCCCTCAATGCAAATATTGCCTTTTCTTTGAAAGTGTTTACAGTGCTTAGCCTCCAGGGACAGGTTATATACACCAGAACCACTACATTAAGCTGTACTGGTTCTGGTGACTATAGTGTCCCTTTAAGTTGTTTTGATGCCTATAGTAACTTTTTAACACATTTTTATCCTGTACTTTCTGCTCTAATCTCATATCAACATCACAGAGTCATCTTCAGTCAGATAAAGACTAGGGCGACTTTTGCCAAACTACCCTGACCAAGGCTGCAATAGAATACCAGACACATCTGGGGAAATTAAGAAGAAGAAAAAAAACATATGAAGGAGAGAAAACAAAAGCAAAAAGTCTGGAAAGATTAAAAAGAAGTATGAGGGAGACAGGGGGGCTAATATGTAAGCCCTATATCTTATTTCATAATGTTGTACTGTGATTTATGACATAATTTGAAGTTAAAACACATAATAAATGCTTCATTGGTAATAAAACTTCAACTTGTATTCACGCAACATTAGAACAAAAGGCCAGCAGAACTTCAATCGAGTCCATTCTTTGGAGGAGAAAAAGTCCAAGATATTTTGTATTTCCAAATATACATCTCACCCCACTTTACTCTTCTCCATAACCCATAAAGGGACAACAATGTCTTCAAAGCCTATTATATTGACCAGATGGATTGCAGCAGATGTGATTTGTGTAGCGTCTCAATTTTAGAGAGAACATTTGTAGATCTTATCTTATTTTCATCCAGACCAAATAATGATTCATATGGCACTTAGAATCTGGATCTATTAAATGTGATAAATAAAACAATATTTTGTAATATATGCTCCTGTTATAGCTCTGGAAATTACATTCCTATTGTATAGCACTTGGCCTGACTGACATACACTATATTGCAATGTAAACAAACAACCATTATATCAGAAACAAGTAAAGACACGGTTACCAATAAGGAACGATAAGGATCCGTTACAAGAGAAATATTGCTGGTTCTGTGTGAGCCAAAATTCAGAGTAGGGTTTGAGGAATTAAAGGGACACGCCAGACTCCAAAACAACTTCATCTAAATGAAATTGCACTGATGTCAGGAGGTCCCCAGAGACATTCTTGCCTCAAGGGGTTAAACCGTTCTCAAATGGTTAAACCACAAATTTGCCTCCAGCAGTGATGTCCACTACCACCCAGGGGGCATCCAGCTTCGGAATTTTCAGATTCAGGAAGCTCGAAGTGCCTTTGGGCAGGAGACACTGAATTGGGCACAGACATTTTTTCAATGTTCAATAAAGGAAGTTTAAACATTATATCTCTCTTTAAGAAAGTGTTTAGGAAGGCTGTGTAAGTCATATGATGAGGGGCATATAAACAATGTGATTTAACACCTAAATGGCAGAGAATTAAACAGTGAGACTGCATGGGTATGATCTATACACCAAACCTGCTTCATTAAGCTAAAGTTGTTTTGGTGACTATAGTGTCTGTTATCTGTAACTTATTTAAAATACAAACATGAGCTTATTCCAGGGCCAGATTAAGAGCCAAGTGAGCCTGGTGCTGACAATTATGATGGGCCTAATTACAAAATCTAATCAACCAAAAACACTAAAACAGTCAACCTCCCAAGCGTCATGTATCTGATGGAGATGTTGCTGGAGGGAAACTCATAGGATGCAGCTATGAGAAAACACATACCCTATGCTAATCTCACGCTTTTATCTTTCAAGTAAATCCATAGCCACTAACAGCAGTATCCAGTAAAGCAGGAAGTCTATGGATGGGGTAAAAAGGTTGGCCACGGACGCAAATCACATAACTCGAACTGCCGAAAGGGGCGAACATACCCAAAAAGGGGGCATGTCTGTGTCCCCATGTCTCCATGTCACTAAGGGTCATTGAAAGACGTTGGGAAACATGGGGACACTGAGATACGAGGGACCACTGGGAGACCTGGGGACACAGACACTTGGGGACATGGAGACATTTGGGGACACTGGGTGACTTTGAGACACGAGGGAACACAGGGCACCGAGACACTGTGATACATTGAGGACGCTGTGATTTATAGGGGACACTGGAGACTTGATAAAGACCTGGTTCCAGGTCAAAACGTTGCAGTGTCCAATAAGCCTGCTTAAATCTATCACAGTGAGTGTCTGAGATTTTTTCTTTTATACTAGGGGACATTGAGAGACATGGGGACACTGAGACACTGGGAGACTAGGGGACTTTGGGAGACTAGGAAACACTGAGACACTAGGGACACTGGCACACTACGGACACTGAGAGACACTGGGAGACATGGGGACACTGAGATACTAGGGACACTGGCTGGGAGACATGGGGACTTTGGGAGTGCCCCATGTCTCCCAGGTCTCAAAGTCGATCAGTGCCCCCATATCTCTCAGTGTCCCCATGTCGCCCAGTGTCCCCTAGTGTTTGTATCCCCATGTCTCCCAGTGTCCCTTAGAGTCTGTGTCCCCATGTCTCTCAGTGTCCCCATGTCACTAGGACACTAGGGGATACTTAGAGACATTGGGACACTGTGAGACATGGGGACAGTGAGATACATGGGGCACTGAGAGACTAGGAGACTCTGGGAGACTAGGAACACAGGCGCAAGGGACACAGACACCAGGGACACTGAGACATGGGGACACTGAGACACTAGGAACATTGAGAGATTAGGGGCCACTGGGAGACATGGGGCCACTGTGTCCCCAGTGTCACAGTTTCCCCATGTCTCCCAGTGTCCCCAAGTCTCTCACCATCCCCATGTCTCAGTTTCCCCTAGTGTCTCAGTGTCCCCAGGTCTCCAAGTGCCCCCAAGTCTCCCAGTGTCCCCAAGTCTCTCACCGTCCCCATCTCTCACAGTTTCCCCTAGTGTCTGTGTTCCAGGTCTCCTAGTGCCCCCTAGTGTCTCAGTGTTCCCAAGTGTCCCTATGTCTCCCAGTGTCCCCTAGTGTCTCAGTGTCCCCTAGTGTCTGTGTCCCCATGTCTCCCTGCAGCCTTTCCCCCTATCCCTCACTTACCTGAGCTATTGGCTGTCTCTGCAGGCTCTGAGCTGCTGTCTGGACTCTCTGTGCAGAGCTGCTCCCCCGCAGATCAGTGAGTAGAGAGAGGCAGGAAGGGAGATGCTGTAACTTCTTATCCCTGCCTCTCTTCACACACACAGAGACTGGGTGGCCGGAGCTGGTATTGCAGAATAATCTCTGTTTATACTGAGTATAAAGATTAAAAGGTGAAAGCGCACCTATATAGAGGACTCATATGTTCATGCAGATGGAGCATTCAATGTGCTATCCCCGAGCTGGGATCATAAATGAGATGGGAGGCCCACATCTGCAATGCTTGCCAATGCATACAGCCTGAATGCGTAACATATGGTAAAGGTAAGCTGCTCACACCTCCCTCAACAAGAGGTTAATGAAAACATACACAGCAAAGGTTAAATCAACCCTATGCAACACTAAAATATCTGTGGACTTATCTCAATTTTTACATGTGGCTACATCACCCGCCAGTACTAATGCAAAACAGTTAACTACCTGAAGTATGTACGGATAATAAAATATTCAAACCTGAATGTAAAACGACTCCATCTTTTATTGAACCTCCATACTGAGTTTTGATTATGTTTTTTAAACAAATTATTTTTTTGTGATTTTTTGTTTTTTAGTTTTTATTGTATAACTGTTTGAGAAGAACACTACAGTTCTTCTAAACAATCAATCTGCCAGTTAAGGTTATGTTGCCACCTAGTGGTCACCCAGGACAGCCACACCAATTAGTGCTGATAATATTCTACAAAGTAAATCCTTAGACTTCTGCTTACATTGTACGTGAACAAGAGTTCAGTGCAGTGTAAAACCATCAGAAAAGTCTGGATGTGCACTGGTCTATTCTGCAGTGGAATTAGTTCAACAAAAATATGTTACATGAATTAATACATGTATTGGCAAGATGGTAAATGTATTTTCAAGAAAATGCACAAAATGTCAGTCAAGTCTCCAGAAAAAAATAAAATGTAAAAAAAAAACAAAAAAAAAAAAACTACTCTCTCTTTATTTATATTGTGACCAAAAGCAAGGAATTGTGCTGGATGGAGTCTATA